>NC_080425.1:4321305-4613805 GCF_029873635.1 Malania oleifera | reverse complement strand
ATACTGGGCTTTGTGCAGCTCGACAATCAACTCCCTTTGACAGCTATGCCTGTGCTGTTGGTACCTGAGCAGACCACTGATATACATCATCCGGTGCTCAAGACAACCATGACAATGCGGAACATGAATACCGATGGCGTCCAGGTGCTTCCATATGTTTATATACGGGTAATACTCTTAATTTGATTGGTACTTTAATAGTACTTTGCTGCCTTATATTGAGGAATCACTCAACCAAAGGTGAAGGCCGAAGGATAGGCCTATTACCTAACAATCCCTCATACACACAAACTCATTGGGCTTGAAAGCCTGGATACAGAGCAGACCAATTGTTTTGCATTGTGCTGAAATTGAATTGGAAACTTGGAGTTAAAGATTCAAATTCTGCACTTTTATGTCAAAAAGACTCAAATACTATATTTGAAAAATCATTCAACCTAAAATCTTAAGCCATTAGGTAAAGCCCATGACTAGGTTACATAATGCTCATATGCATTTGAGATGGTAATACTCATATGATTTCAATAAGACCTCTGCTTGCATATAGGTGACTGAAAAGCTGTGGAGGCTAAGTATACATGAGCCTATTATTTGGGCTTTGGTGGATTTCTATGCTAACCTACAGCTAGATCGTCTCCCAAAAGGTTCTACCGTCACCCAAGTTGATCCAGTGATACGCATCAAGTAAGAATCTCATTTGTAGCCCAGTAAAACTTGATATTTATTAGGCTTTCCCAAAGCTGGTATTTCCATGCATTGTAGTCTATTCTTCTGCTAACTTTTGGACTGAGGTCCTGGCAATTTCTAGTTGAAATTATGGTTGAACAGAACTTCTAGGTGTAACCAGTCACTTTTCTGGACAAACTACTCTTCTGTGTATACTGTTTCTAACCATAATTCAAGACAGAAGAATTGAAATTGTATAGAGCCAGGCCTGGAGGTAAACATACAGCAATAGCAAACCCTAAAACTGCACATTAACCATTCCCCCCCCCCCCCCACCCTCCCAACCACGAACTGTTTTTCTTTTTCAAACTCACCCAATGTAAGAGCAGATGATATTGGGAATTGGCTAGTCAGTATAGAAAACAAGCGACAGTATGACGCTTAGTGAAAAAATCAGCAAGCTGCAGAGAAGAGCAAAGGGTAAAGCAATAGTCTCCAATTGAAAATTTAGACGAACAAAGTAACAGTTGACCTAAATGTGTTTTTCCTGTTTATGGAAGACAGAATTGTGAGCAATCTGAATAGAATTTTTTCTGTCGCAATATAATGGTGTGGGAGATGAGAAAGCAATGTCCATATCAAAGAGAAGCGAATGGAGCCAGACAACATCAGCAGTAGTATGAGCTGTGGCACTATTATCTGCTTCAGCAGTAGAAGAGCAATGACGGGTTGCTTCTTACTTTACCAAGAAATGAGTGAATCGCCCAGAAAAAAACAAAAACTAGTGCTTGATTTAGAATAAAAAATATTTCCGGCCCAATCAGTATCAGAATATGCTCAAAGCTCAAAAAGATGAGGTGGAAGACAATAATAGGCTATGAAATACTGTGCCCTTAATGTAGGCATGAGATAAGTAAAGCTGACCAATGAGTTGTGCGAGCTGCAGAAAGTAAGAAACAAACAGACTAGCAACATGAAAAGCCTAATCAATGTCAGGCCAAGTAATAGTGAGATGAACAAACAGCCTACCAACACACAATACAATGTAGGCTCTTCCAGAAAAGCACCAGTAGAGGCAAAATTTTGGCACGCAATTCAATAGGAGTCTATCTTATCATGAGTCAACTGAGCATGATTAATAATTTTTTTAGATTAATACCTAAAAGCTTAAGCTATTAGGTTGTGGGCCAACGATATATATCAAGCTTTAAAACTCCCCTGCATGTGCAAGCTGACAGTTAGTGGAGAGAGAAACACAATAAATAACACCCATTATAGGGATTAAATAATTTTTTTAAACACCACCACAATAAACATGGGCAAGGAAACAAGAACCCAAGACCTCCTAGCAAGCAGCTCTAATCCCATGTTAGATTACCACTTTACCTAAAAGCTTAAGCTATTAGGTTGTGTCCAACCGTGTATATCAAGCTTTAACAAATCTCAATAGTGTACTTGCATTGAGATTAGAGATGGCCTCTAGTGAATGAAGCAACAACAATATCCAAGAAGTAACAATTCAATAGGATTCTTTTCATGTATCAACAGGGCATGATGATTAATCTCTTACACTTAGATTGAGATGATAGATAGCTTTGGGAGAAGAAGCAAACTCGATACACAAGAAGCAATGAAAATGACCCAATTTCATCTCAAACTTTAGCAAAAGATGTTGTCTCACTTATCCACCGTAGTGGCACGACCAGTGGTTATTAGTTCATCAACAAACAGTAAGGATAACAAAGCCATGAGCAGAATGATGAACAAAGAGGTCATAAGCACTTAGGAGAAAGCCAATCTTGGTGATAACAGATGGAAAACAGTCATAGAGGCTTGAGAAGCTTGCTCAAGGCCATAAAGAGCACAACACAAGTAACAAACATAACCTGAAGGATAAGAGGGGTCAAGAGGATAGGAGGGTGATATTTATAAACCTTTTTGTGAAGATGCCCAAGTATAAATGCATTCATGGCATCTAGATGGAACAAAGACCAAGATGAACTACTACAACAGGAAAAAAAAAAAAAGGAAGAGTGTGCATGGTAGTCACTTAGCAACATGAGCGAATGTTTCCTCGTAGTCAGCATCATATTTCCTGAGAGAACCTTTTAGCCACCCAACTTGCCTTACAATGCTCGAGAAAACCATTGGGATTTGTTTTGATCTTGTACACCCAGTTGCATCCTAGGCTAAATCCCATGTATGATGTATGAAAAGCAGCTTGCTTATCTTGTGTTCTTTATAAGAGCTAGGTTCACAATAAGATTGAATAGAAACATATGATGCGCAAGTGAAAACCAAGTTAGAACAGCCCCATGTAGCTTGCCTATCAGGTTGATTGCAGTTCTCAAGTGGATACTTCCGTTCATCTGGACCAGGACTGTAGCCACAGGTGGAGGATCAGAACTAGTCATATAAGAGCTTGTGGCAAGAGAGAGGCTGATTCTTCTAATGGAAGGTGGACCAAGGGAAAAGAGAGTGCACAAAGGATCAAAAATGCTAGAAAAGATAGATCACACAAATCAACAGATGGAGTAAATGCACACACACCCTGACCCAATAAGATTAGGATGATTCACATAATATGGATCATATTGTTGAGGTAGTGGATATATTGGATGATAACTTCTATCATTAGATCCATATGATTGTGATGATGAACCATCTAAATTGAAGTCTCCAAAACTACGAGCCATAGCATATGAATCTTTAGCAAAATCACGATCTCGGTGTTGGCTTCTTCTAGTTTGTGCACCATGACTCCCACTAGGGCCACCAGTAGTAGCACACCTTCTCCTGGGTTGTGAAGATTGGTACTCTGGAGGAATACCCAAGTCATAATTTTCGGGTACATCATGTACTCCAGAACAACTATGAGGATATGTATCCCCTACAAATGATGTTTTTGTGTCATACCCATAATCATATTCTGCACCGCCACCGCCACCGCTGCCACCACTACCACGATCACCCTCAGCCCCAACCCCAGCACCTCTACCACCGTCATCATCATTTAGTGGGTTCAAATCAAGATTGACATCACTTTGTGTACATTCAAGACTTGAACTTGAATCATGCACGCACATTTATTGGTGGCTGATCACCTCTTTCTATAGTACCACCAACCTCTTCATCTAATCAATTTGAATTGTTCTAGCCGTCAAGTAATGGTGCCTCTCTCTCCTTTAACCATGGACTCAAAGGATCATCTTCTTCAAAAAATATAGTCCAAAATGATAGGGTTGAAACTATCTTCAATTTCCTATTGGCGCTTCTTTTCCTTGTACATCTTAACTTTAACATTATGTTGTAATGCACAAAAACAAGTTTTTGTAGTCTCATGTACTTTAGTCTATTTCTTGTTTTTGTATGGTTGGGGCTAAAGGTGCTCCAATCACGCTCACAGTTCGAAGCTGATGTGGTCTGGCTAAGAACTCTTATTGCTATTCTTTGGAGCTTAGAAGCACACATGCCATAATGAGTTCACCATTTGGCTGTGTGAATAATTAAAGAGAGTCAGTATAGCGTATTTTTTAAAAGTCAAATTTGATCATAAAAATGACAAAATAGATCCATTCATTCATTATTTAGCTATATTTACTAGTATTTGTTTGTTTCACTGCCCTTATAGCCAACAGGGTTCCAAATGTCTCCCACCTATCCTAATGTTGCAACAACTAAAAAAGGATGATTGTGAAGTATAATTAATTAATTAGATATATTAATATATATTCTAGAAAGTACCATAGAATACTAAAATAATTCATTGTTCAATCCAATAGAACCAATACTTACTTGATTACTAGCCCAAATTTGAGTACCTACATTAGGTACCAACTTGATTATCACTTTTTCAACCCCATCAATGACTTCTCTAGCAACTTTAGGAGAGGGTAGAGCACCATAAAGAAATTAAGGGTTCAAAAAATATCCTAAAATTAAATTTACAAACATATTAATCAATAATAGTGTTTTAATGCAACTATGCATAATTTAAAAGTTGAAATAACAAGAAATTGTATTTTATTTACACTTACTAACAGCGTGCCAATCTTGGTGCAATTGAAAACTCCGCCGATTGTCAATAATTTTCCAATAATCTTTGTAGAACCGGAAATCTTTTTGAATGGCCAACTTCGCCTTATCAATTGCCTCGTATATGAAATCCATGGTTGGTTTTTCATCCCATTAACAAATTTATGAACTTTCACTAAGGGTTCGTGTACTTTAATTATATCGGAGACCTTTTGCCAAAACTCTTTCCCTAAGATAATCTTCTTCCCATCAAATGTTGGGCCTGATTTTGCGATCCCGAACCTTGAGGTTTTCCAAGCATCAAATGTGAACATTTTCCCCAATGCTTGTTTATGCCTAACAATAGTCTCCAAGGCAATAAAGTTGGTAGCAAATCAAGTGATGGCTGCAAAGCAACTCTATTATTTGTGAATTTCTTTATGAAATTAACTTTCCATGTGTGGTTGTAAATAAAAGATGTTATTGTTCTTGCATCTTCTAAGACCTTCTTCATGTTACTTTTCTTACCAATATCTTCAAGAATAAGGTCTATGCAATGAGCTGCACATGTTCTCTAGTAGAGATTGGGCCTCTTTTGCATTAATATTTTCCCTTCTGCCTTCATTGCAGCTTCATTATCAGTTACTACTTGGACAACATTCTCCTCCCCAATTTCTTCAACCACCTTGTCCATTAATCTTAAATGAAATTATAGATTTAATAATTACTACCACTTAATTAAAAATATACAAGTCCATAATACTATTTGCATATACCATCAAAATTAGAAAAATAACCTGAAATAATATTCAGTTGTTCGGCTCGGCACATCAGAGGCATCAACTGACTTATGAAACATGGTCTCTCTATTGTAGTCTAAAAAGTTTATTATGTGTTTTCTAGTTGATCCTAACCAACCATCACACATAATGGTTACACCTCTCTCTTTCCAAATGCTAGCAAAAGAAGATATATAATCTTTCTTTTTCCAATACTCTTGCCCCAAATAAATTTCAGATACCTCATATGGTGATGGACCCTTCACCCCCCTTCCAACCTTTGTAGCAACATCAAGCATAGGCTAAATAAACGGAGAGTCAGCTACATTTGCTAGAATCCGATTATTTTCCAACTGCTTTTCCTAATTTATTTCTTAAACCTTTTAGTACCTTAGTGTTTCTTTTTTTGCACTCTTGCTTCTTTCTAAAATAGGATCCATTGCCCTTAGTCTAGCTTTAGAGGTATCGGGATTAATCCTTTGTCGTTCCCTACCTCTAGCTTCTCCAACATTATAAGATCGAGCTCTACTGAAACCACTGGCACAACCACTGCCAGTGGCACCTCCCTCTTCATAAATATTATCCCCGCCAGTTGTTCTTACTCGAAATCTCTCTCTCTCTCTCTTCTCATTGTTGTTGTGACCATATGTTTTCTAATCGAGCAAATCTCATTCTTTCTTCTTTTGAATCTTCTTCATCGCTCAAATCCTCAAAATCTCCTCTAATTTGAGCTTCCGCTTCTTCTTGCCTTTTTTGTTTATCTTTTTTCTTTTTAGCATATTGTTGTAGATGTTTCATCATTTATTCTCTTACTTGTGTGGTTACATTCGAGCATCTAGCCACTTGACATTTTTTATGTGTCAAGTGTTGTTTCAAGCGTGTAATGCCTCCTTTAATTATCTTCCCACACAACTTTCACATAATAATATGTCTGTTACCATCCACCAGGGTACCAAAATGTCATCCAATGTCCTCACTATGTAAGTTCTCTTTTACTTTCTCACGTGGCATCTTGATAGACTTGATTTGATGATCTTTACACAAAACACATAAAAAATACAAAGTTATAGTCCTTAAAAAAAAATTAAAATAAGATATAATATAATTAGTAAGTACTATATATTCCTTCTAATTTTAAATATTGATTACATAAAAATAAAATATAATCTTTGGTTAAAGATAATAAGTAGTACTTATTTAAAATATTTAAATAATTAAAATTTTAAAATATTAGATATTTCATCTATTAGTAAAAATAAGAGTCCTAAAATAAAATAAAAATATTATTTATTTTTATACAATATATTTATTTTAAGACCATTAAATTTATTTCTCAAATCTTAGCAATTAGGAATTTAGGATTTTAGGTAAACCTGATATAATATAATATATAAAAAAGCTAAATCTAATATAATATATAAACAATATAATATATAAATTATATACTAGTTTAAGATTTAAGTAAACAACAAGAGAAATAAAAACAAAAAACAAAAAGGAACCTGAAACAAAAAACTAAAAGGAACTTGAAGATTCAAGAGTCGAGAGAGAGACAGAGGGTGTGGTGGAGGAGGAGTCTTGAAGATTCCACTCCTAGACTCGAATTCTCGAAGACCAAAAGGGAGTTGCGGCTGGCGGCGACTCTCGGAGTTGCTTCTAGGTTGGCCTTCGACTGCTCGAGTTGTTGGGGGGGGGGGGGGGGGGGGGGGAGGGGGAATCTAAGCCTTCGACAGTTCAACTGCTCGAGGGCGGCAGATTTTAGCCTTCGAACTCAAAGAAATTGGAGAAATGGAGGAGGGGGAGTGCTGGCCGATTGCAAATGAAGGGTCCTTATTCTTCAGCTTCCAACAACAAATCAAAGGTACAATTTCTTGATTTCGGTCTTTGGAATGGTAGATTTGCCAAGGACAAGTTGTTGGGAGAGGGGGAAAGCAAGGAATCGTGATAAAGTTGAGTGGATTTGAAGGAGAAAAGTCGAATTGATGTGTCGGCTGCAGTAACAGTCTGTAATGGACTGTTACGCAGCGTAACGAATCATACAAGTCGTTACGGACCATTATGGCAGCATAACAGCCATTATGACCATGAATTCCTCCCCCTCCCCCCCCCCCCCTCAATATCTGTCCATAACGGTTTCGGCCTCCCAATTTTCCATTACATAACGATCATTACACTACGTAGCGGCCGTTATTTAAAACCATGACCTTGGCATTCCTCTAGCTCGAGTGCGTTAAGGCTTCCAAAACAAATTTAGGAAGGGTAGCATGTGTTAGAGTAGTGACAAAACAATAATAGTATATGGTGATAAGATGTCATAGCAAACATAGTTGGAAATAGGATGTTGTGCACGTGTGTTTACATTTCCAAACAGAAATGGGAGGATCAGCATAATGGGAAATATGATCATTAGACGAGGAAACCAAAGGTGTGGTAGTAGAAGCTAGAGGGGACTCTTTTTCTTGGAGCGACCGTTGTGAATGCACCTCACATTAGGACAATCAAGATGATGAGGAGGACTCAAACTACATGGAGACATAGGTTGTTGATTGGGTAAGGAAAGCAAACTAGAATCTGGAAGATTAGGCAGAGGAAGAGACTTATTGAGATCAGAAGCACTCAAGGACTGAGTGTGGTAAGGTGCAGACAGAAGGTAACATCTGCAAAAGAAAAATAATCTATGTAGCATAGTACTATAACAACAATATCTCTTAAGTATATGAGTAGCCCAGAAGGACATTTTTTTTAGCTCTAGGATCCAACTTATCCACCCTATGAGTTAGTTGATGAACAAAGGACACACCCAAATATACGAGTGGGTAAAGAGAATAGAGGTCAATTAAGGGAGTGTAGGGAATTTTACGACTAAGAAAAAAGGATGGCATCCTATTGATAAGATAGCAAACAGTCAGTACAGTAACACTTAAAACACTTTAGGTACATGCATTTGATAAGGTGCGAATGATTTCAAGGACATTGTCTATTTTTCCTCTCTACAAATCCATTTTGTTGTGGAGTGTGGACACAAGATGATTGATGAACAATACCAAATTGAGTCACATAATTAGTGAATTAAGTACTAAAATGCTCTTTAACATTATCGCTCTGAAGTATTCCAATTGGCAAACAGAGTCTTTATTTCAGAATTACAACAACAACAAAAGCAAATCTTAAGTCCCACTAGGTGGGGTCGGATATATGAATCCTATTCCGCCAATTTATGCTATTAGAATTAAAGACACAAAATATATGAAATAACTTATGAAAATACTGAAACCCAACTTGGACACAACTTTACTAGGACCCCAAACATCAAAATGGACCAACATAAAAGGGCCTGCAGACTGTTTATTGACTTGGGAAGCAAAAGGGACACAATGATGCTTTCCAAACTAACAAGACTCACAATCAGTACTAGACACAAAACTCAAATCAGGAACTAGACGTTTCAACTTTTCCAACAAAGGATGACCAAGGCAACAATGAATTTGGAGAAGTGTGGCAATAGCAGAGCATGCAGTAGAAAGAGACAGCAGCTCAAAGTGATAAAATCCACCAGCTTCACTCCCTCTGTCAATCGTCTTGCTTGTATTCAAATACTGAATAACCATAGAATCGAGGAAGAAATTTACTAAAAAATCCATGGATTAGGTAATTTTCCTAACAGACATAAGATTGAAAGGAAACTTGGGAATATAGAAAATCAAAGGAAGAGAAATAGAAGTGGGACTATAATCCCTATTCGTTTAATAACAGTGGTGGATCCATCATCAAGATTAACACAAGGTAAATTTTCAGGATACTGAAGAGTAGAGAAGAAATTGGGTATACCTGTGATATGGTCATTGATAGCAAATTCTATAACCCAAGGATTAGGACAAGAAGTACAGGATGACAAACATGCTGTGGAATTACCTATTTGGGTAAGAGATGCAATGGGAAGAGAAGCTTGTTGTGACACTTGATAATGCTAGAACTTGGAATAATCTTCTTCTAACATAGATACAATTCGTTGCCCTTTACTTGGCCCCAAAGGTGTGGAGTCCTGCCCCCGAAGGTGGTGGAGTCAATGATGGATTCATTGCAATGTGAAGGTCTACTATGAAGATTTCAACACTGCTTAATTGTATTACCTCATCCACAATGAGCGCACTTGCGAGGAGTTCCTTTACCTTATCCATCTCTACCACCATGACCGCTCATACCATCTCAATAACTTTTGAGGTTGTTTGATAAAGAACTAGAATCACCAAGTGTGGCAAAGGTTGTCCTCTTAGAGCCAGATACAAGAGCAAGAGTAAGTGTGCTAAAGTAAGCATGAAGGAGACGAGAATAAACATCGGCAAATGATGGAAACTATGCACTACTAAGTATCTGGGATGGGACTGCCTTAAACTCAGGTTCTAAGCCCACTAGAACCCGAAGAACTATCACCTACTCTACTTGCTTTTGCATCTCACAAAAGTCGGTAGTTATAGGTTACACGACATGAAGCTCCTCATGAATACATTTCATCTTTTCAAAATAATCTGCAATGCTCCTAGGTCCCTATTGTAACTGAAAGTACTCCTGACATAAATCATTCAGGTGTAATGTTACTAGAGTATAGAAGTTTGGCATAATCCTAAATCTCCTTGCATGTATCTAGATGCATGCATATCCGTGCAATCTGGGGCTCCATCAAATTCCATAGGAGGGAAACAATCAAGTCATCATCTTGAATCCATACTTCTTTTTTCTTCTCATCAGAAGGATTAGATTGGAGCAAGTGGTCAAATTTTCCTAATCCTGCTAAACCCAAATAGCCTTAGACCACCAAACATGATTCTTTTCATTGAACTTTTCAGTTTTTTTTTTGTGGCAACCATGAAGGAGACGTGTTTTTTGGATTCATAGACTTCATCCCAACACTCACAAACAAGAAGAACAATCAAAACTAATCAGTACAACCACAAACAAGGTGAAGCACCAAAACAATCACGGACGAGGTGAACCACCTCCAAACTGATACTACACTGCCACAACCTCACAAATCAACTTATGAACACTGTCACTACTCCAAGAAACTGACAAAAAGCCTTTACGAACAATGAACAACAACTAACGGATCACCATGAGTCCATGGTCAGAAAAGGTTGGATTTTTTAGCAAAATACATGCCCAGCAGCTCGATAATATGGTCTAGGGAAGGAATCAGAACATGATGGAGGAAAAATCGGAAGAAGGTTCCAGGAATCTCTTTCACGCACTGGTGGGTGGGGTGGGGACAGCTGGCAGTCAGCCGGCGCATGGCGGCATGTGGGGAGGTTTCTGGCATTGGGATTCTGTAGGGCTATGTTTCAGAGGGTTCTGTTTTTGTCTATATGGTTAATTTTGTGAAATAATAAAGGGTTGTGATGGTTTTGAGAAGGACAGCGACGGGAGGGTGTAGTCTGATGGCGGCTGAGTTTGATAGGGTTTAGGTTGGATCACCCTCTGATACAATGTTGAGATTTTGATTAAACGTATGACCTAATTCAAAGATAGGTCTCTCCCTCTTATTTATAATACGAAACAGATACATTCTAATGACCATAATACCCTTACCAACTCTCACTAATTAACATATTGACACAATAATAATACTAAAAGACTAAAATAACCATTAACAAATGCAAATTATCCTACCCTTTGAAGAACTCCCTCAATAATATCGTAAATATATTTTTTTACAAGGGCACTTTTGTACTTTGGAGTAATTATAAAATTTCCCATGGCTGGATGTTTAGCTCTAGGTCTCGTGTGCAACTCTTATCCTTTGGCCTTGTATGCTGACTTGAGAAAGAATATACAAAAGAATGGTTTTCTTCAGCAAAATAAAAGTCAAAAGTGGCACACCATGAAGTAGGGTTTTAAAACCCCTCGCCTTTCTCCATACAATGCTGATATCAACACAGTTGTTGGACAATTACTAATAGCCTTGCAGTGCATTAGAACTTAGAAGTAGAGGGGTGTATGTACACTTGTTTTATGAGTATCATTAACACTGCCACTCAAATTTTAAATTTTCAAAGCTGATTTCCTACTCTAACTCAACTCAGCCTTAATCCTAGCAAAGTTTGTTTTTACCAGCTAGGAGTCAATCCAGATAATTTATTTATCAATGGAAACATAAATATATTACTTTTGAGAGGGAAAATGTTGATGCTTTTTTTTATGATATTTTCAGCCTAATAGATGTATCAGAAGTAAGGCTGAAGGTTTCACTGGAGACAGAACCAGCTCAGAGACCTCATGGGGTTCTGGGCGTATGGAGCCCCATTTTGTCAGCTGTTGGAAATGCATTCAAAATCCAGGTGAGTCTGCTAATTGATCTGGAGTTTTGGAACTGATTTAATGGTGCTTACTGCATATTGTAATTTCCATGCAAGTATACAAAGCGATGGAAGCTCAACATATGTTCAAGGTTTTTGTTAGAATACGACTTTACCTAAAAGTTTAAGCTAATTACTGCACATATTCCAATCAAATTGAAATTGTTATTTCTATTAAAATTTCTGCATTTTTGAAGTCTCAAAATTCTAGCTGAAACAGAGATTTAAAACTGTTAAAACTTGATATACATTGCTGGCCCACAACCTAATAGCTTAAGCTTTAGGTAAAGTGGTTTTATAACATAGTATCAGAGCTGGCTACCGGGAGATTCTGGGTTCAAGTCTCGCCACCCACATTTATTATGTGGTGTTTAAAGAAGTTATTATATTCCCTGTAACGGGTGTTATCAATCGTGTGTGTGTCTCTCCACGTGCTGTTGGGCTGCATGTGCAGGGGAGTATCAAAGCTTAATATAAATTGTTATATAAAATAATTATTATTATTATAATATTTTTAAAAAAAACATCATTAAGTGTTGGTTCATGTGCAAGTGAAACTTAATAAAATTTGTTCAAACTTCAAATGCTTAGATTCCCCATCTAAATCAAGAGACTTCTTTAATAGAATTCTTAAGCTTCATCAAAATTTTATACAAGAAATATCAAGCCCTCCCAAATTTTCCTTCAAAGTTTCTCAAAAGCAATACTATTGAGTTTAATATTGAAGGGTTTTGAAATTCAGATATCAATTTTGAGGAAATTTTGTTACGTAGACAATTGCTTTTTCTGTTATTACAAATCTTGTTGAATTTTCAAGATTTTTGTAAATTTTGGATGATTTGTGCAAATGCAAACGAAACTTCATAAGATGGAAATGGTGGAAAGTGAAGATTTTAGTGGAATTTCAACAATTTCATGGAAATTTAAGACCATGCATAAGTCCAACACATCAGTGTTTAACCACCTTCTATATATTTTACAAATTACAACTTTATACTTGTAAGTGTTTCGTCACAAGTGATCTGATTGCAAATATCAAGTCTTCTAAACAAGGCGTGTGCCGCATGTTCTACTTATTGCTAAACTAATCTGCAGTAGTGGGCAAAAATTATCTGTTTGATGGAGAGGGCTAGAACCGAGCATTGGGCAATTGGTGGGGGTTTGAAAACTTCTCACTTGTAATATAAAGAAATTATAGGAAAAATATTTTTTTTGAACTTATTTAGTCACCCCATCAGCGCAAGTAAAGAACATGGCGAACCCAAGGGAAAAAAAAAATGGTGTTTTTAGGTGTCTTTGGGTGGATAGTTTATGTTGGATGCTTCATATCTTCTAGCCAGACCTACCTATGGGTTGGCTGTTGGAGTGCTCTAATCCGCTCTTATATAAGAACAAAACTTGGTCATGTTTGAACAATGTGGAAGAATATATAAAAGCCTGCATTTTTCAAACATAACCCAGGTCCACTTCTACCAGTAGTCAAGCTAGGTCGGATCGGGCCACCTTGGGCCTTTGGGCTCATTTCTTTTCTCTAGGTCCAGTGAATTATCAGACCAGGACAGTCAAGCCAGGTTGGCGGCCTAGCCCATGCTTAGGTGTAGAGAGCTTTTATGCTTAACATGACATTAGGCCACAATAAGCCTCACACATTGAAGCCTTGGGTATAGTTGAGTTTAGTAGGCTCTAAGATCCTTGGATTTCGTGAAATTTGTACTTCCGTTGAAGTGTTCTTTTATGAGTTTGGCCAAATTTCAGATATTGTTAGTCATTAGAAATTCTTTTCCTTCTTTCCCTAGGTTCTACTCATGTTAGCTACATTTATTTTGTTAAACATTTTTTAATTCTCCATGAGAGTGTTATTCTTTCTATGTTCACCTCTCCACATGCAATTGAGCTGCATGCACAGGGGAATGTCAAGGCTTGATATATGTTGTTGGCCTATAACTTGAACAGCTTTAGCTTTTTTGGTCACATGGTGATCTAACAGACTTCAAAACAGGTTTTACAGATGACGCACAAATGTCATTTTATCCATCATAATAATGTTACCAATATAATTATGAGATTGCTGCTCATAACAATGTGAAACCTCTATTTCAGTTGCATCTAAGGAAGGTGGTGCGAAGAGACAGATTCATGAGAAAAAGTTCTGTTATTCGTGTCATTGGAAACCGTATTTGGAGAGATCTGATCCATAATCCGCTGCATTTAATATTTTCTTTGGATGTACTTGGTATGACAAGTTCAACATTGGCTTCTCTAAGTAAAGGATTTGCTGATCTCTCAACTGATGGGCAGTTTCTACAATTACGTTCAAAACAAGTGAGATTTCTCACCCCTTAAAAATAGGTCTGCTACTTTTAACAAAGTGATCTGGTTCAGTGTGAGAACATAATTGTTAACATGCATTAGGTACGATCAAGAAGAATTACTGGAGTGGCCGATGGAATTATTCATGGAACAGAAGCATTTGCACAAGGTGTTGCCTTTGGAGTATCTGGAGTAGTGACAAAGCCTGTGGAGAGTGCCAGACTGAATGGTCTCATAGGACTTGCTCATGGGCTTGGACGAGCTTTCCTGGGTTTCATCGTACAACCAGTGAGCGGGGCATTAGATTTTGTGTCACTGACTGTAGATGGACTTGGTGCAAGTTGTTCCAGATGCTTAGAAGTTTTCAATAACAAGATGACCTTCCAGAGAATCAGAAATCCCCGGGCAATTCATGTGGATGGTACACTTAGAGAGTATTGTGAGAGAGAAGCTGTTGGGCAGGTACATATTAATTGCTTTTGATAAATTCAATGTTTGTAATGGAAAATGTTACTGAGTCCAAATATCTGTACTTTTCCTTTCCAGATGATACTTTACCTTGCAGAAGCAAGCCGGAACTTTGGCTGTACTGAAATATTCAAGGAGCCGTCAAAATTTGCTTCGTCTGATCATTATGAAGACCATTTTATTGTGCCTCACCAGAGGATTGTTTTAGTGACCAGTAAAAGAGTGATGCTGTTACAGGTTAGCCAAGATAACTTAGCTGGCATTCTTCTATCTCTTGGTTGTCGTCAATACCTGTCTTCTCAATATTTATATTCTTTTCTTTTCTTTTGTGCAGTGTCCGGATTTAGACAAGATGGATAAGAAACCTTGCAAGATTATGTGGGACGTACCCTGGGAAGAACTAATGGCACTGGAGCTGGCAAAAGTGGGGTGCCCAAGACCTTCTCACTTGATTCTCCATCTCAAAACTTTTAGAAGATCAGAAGTCTTTGTCAGAGTCATAAAGTGTAGTGCTGAAGAAGAGTCAGGGGGACAAGAACTGCAAGCTGTTAGGATCTGTTCATCTGTGCATAAGATGTGGAAAGCATACCAGTCTGACATGAAATGTGTAATTTTAAAGGTCCGCATTTTGCATGCATTTAAATTTCCTATATGTAGCAAACCTGTAGTCCTGAATAGCTTGCTCCATGTGCAGGTTCCTTCAAGCCAGGGACGTGTATATTTTGCTTGGGGTGAAAATGATAGGAGAGATCTGCTTACCCAGAGCAAGTCTATTATTAGGTCAAGAGAGCTCTCTCTCCCCGCCAGTTCTGCATCTGAAGAAAAGAAATTTGTTAAACATGGTATCAACTTTCTGAAGGTTTGGAACAGTGAACGACAATCAAAAATCAGATATGCACTATGTCGAAAGCAGGTTCGTTAGTGCGGATTTTTATTTTTCTTTTTTTTGTCATCTTTATGTTCTGTTTCCTGGCTTGTTGCGATGTTGTCATGAACATGGTTTATTTGTTAGGTTTCGGAAGATGATGGAATGTGTAGCATTTGGAGACCAGTCTGTCCTGAGGGGTAAGTTGGGTCCTTTTTGTTCTAGCCGCTTGCATTTATATTTTTTCCCTACTGTTTGCTTCTACTTAAATTTGCATTCAATACTATTGCATCACTACTCGTCCTTAAAGCTTAAGCTGTTAGGTTATGAGCTAACAGTGTTTGTCAAGAACATGCAGCCTGATTGAACATTGCATGAGAAACAAACATTGAATTAACTACTTTTAAGGAGAATAAGATATTTCATAAAAGTAGAGTATAAATGTGGCAAATAACAGTTGAAATCAAGACCTTTTGGCAATCATGGCTCTTATGCCATGTCAGATTGCTTGATGTGGAAGCCTAACAAATCCCTTTGGATTGCAAATGTTATGGCATTGTTCTTCAACAATGAGCACATAGGATATTTGTAACCTGTGATGGCTTTATACTGCAGCAGTGGTTCTATGTTTCTTTAGCATTACCAATATCACAGTACTGCAGTATAAAGTTTTGATGTTAATATTTGAGTTTAAAAAAAAAACGTCACAACAAACACAACACATGATTGCAACCCTACCCCACAATCAGCGCCATAATGTTGATTGCTTATATCATTATCAAAACCTAAACACAATTTGTTTACCTTCAGGTATGTCTCCATTGGGGATATAGCTCGGGTTGGCTGCCACCCTCCGAATGTTGCTGCTGTTTACCGTAACATTGACCAACAGTTCACACTTCCAGTGGGTTATGACCTGGTAAGATCATGAAAGCAATTACAGATTTAGGGCTTAATTTTAGTAGTATCCCCTCAGTGTCGTTGAATCTTTCTTTAATATCCTAATATCTGTGTGTTTATTATGTACCTTGAAACTGGAAAGAATATATATTTTCAGCAATACATTTAGCCATTTACCCTATGTTTGGGAGAGGTCTTGGATTTGGATTTGTGTGGATGGGGATAAAATGTAATACAAAATTGTATTGAATTTCATTCAAATCCACCCAAATCTAAAGGCCTGAAATACATGCTCCCAATTTATAAATTACTGAAATTTCTAAGATGAAGGGATTTTAAAATTCAGTTTTTACCAAACCCAGAATTATAAATATCTTGTTTTGATTTTTATCAGGAATTTATAAATCACTCCATGATAATAAAAGCTATTATTAAAAAAAAAAAAAAATTTGTGGGAAAGGACGAGCACGGTGAGGCTGTGAGCTAGACTCAACTTCCATCCCTGGGGTGGAGCAAGATGGGTGAATTTGGACTCAATCAGAGGGGTGAGGGAAATTGATGCCAAAGGGATTTTCTTAAATAACACTAATCTTCTTATTATTTGGGAAGGGAATTTCAATCAGTGTAAATTTCCTCTAAGAATCCCCAAATTTGTAAATCCTTTCAATTTTGAGGTATCCAAACTTGTAATTTTAAAAACATACTATTTTAATACCTCTTACAAATGAAACCAACACTGCATATCCAAATGGGGCCTTAGGGAATTATTAACATGTTTTATCAAATATTCATAGTTACATGAAATAACAAAGCACATTGAAGTTGACCCTTATTTTGTGAGGGATGCTATGTTGAAGAAGGTTGTAAGGACTCAATTTATGAAATATGTGGATCAGTTAGGTGATGTTCACGAAGACTTATTTAAGCTTGACTTGTCTAGTGGTTGTAACTAGCTGGGATTAGGTGATATTTATACACCTCCAACCTGGAGGGGATTGTTAGAAGGGACAGGCTATATTAGTAATATGTAGTGTAGTAAGGGGTATTTTTGTCTTTCAAGTTTTCTATTATTAATATATAAGAGGGCAAGCCTAGAGCTAAACACAAAGCTCCAGGAAACTGTCTTATAAAAGCTCTCTCCTTCTCCCCCTCCTTAGATCCTCCACCACCTCATTAACCACAAGCACGGCATCTAAAATTTGTGCTCCCCGACCTGGCTAAGCCACGGCCTCCTGCAGTTTCTTAGCTAAGGCCTTGGAAAAGAAATTTGTTAAGACTAGTGACAACACTAGTAGTTTTGAAGTCCGTCTCTCATTGATCATTGTGCTAGCTTTACACTATCTTAAGGATCATAAAGAGAGGCAATTGCCAAATAGCTGTTGTAATCACATAAGTGGGGAGGAAGAACCTTTATCATGGTCACAATGGACAGAATCTGAAGAAGAGGCCTAAGGTGGAATAAATGTGACAGGTGGATCCACACGTGGATCAGACGTCTTAGGAAGGGCGGGCAAGTGAGTCATCTGGAGAGCTCACAGTATCCTATTCCTTATCAGTAGATGGTTTGTAACAAACCGAAGCTTTAGTGAAAACAGGGGAGGGCAAAGGAGCTGAGAAAGAAATGACAGTAAAAGGTTTATGTTTCCCGAAGGTGACATGTCTAGAGGTCTAAAGTCCTTTGGCAATAGTGTCATAACAGCAATACCCTCATGTTCCATGCCATAGCCCAAAAAACAACAAAAACGTGAGCAAGCCTAAAGCTTGTTATGCTCATGAGATCAAAACAACAGAAAATAAACACAATCAGAAGCTTGTTAGGTTGAATAACTGGGGACCTTTGATAAGTCAACAACGTCCATTGTTCCTTCATTTAAGCCACCCATTGCTCCTCAAGTCAAGCCGTAATTCTCTCCTTGATTCTTGGCTCCAAATATATGGAAACAATCTTTATTTGATCTGTAATTATTTTGTGGATATTTAGTTGATCTCCAGGTTCATTTCCTCCGATAGTTTCCTTTTATACTATTGGTATTTACTTGTATAAATCTATGTATCATTTAGAATCAAACAATACACGATCAATATCTTCTCTTTATGGTATCAGAGCCACCAGATGCTGCTGCTGATTCTGGTGCTGCTCCTGCTACTGCTGCTCCGTCTTCATCTCGTTCTAGCTCTTCAACCATGTTTGAATCAAGTGCAGTCATGGTTATGTCCAACAGTGGAATCCTCTCCCCTCTGATGTTGTCTTGATTGGCACAACCACACTTATTCCTCATAAACTTTCCAAAGGAGGAAACTATTCAATGTGGAACTCACAAATGACAAACCTTCTCCTTGGATGTGATCTCATGGGATTTGTAGATGAAACTCATCCATGCCCACCAGCTGATAATCCAGAGTACAAAACTTGGATTCTTCTTGGTTGACTGCTGCTTCTTGCTATCCAAAAAGCTGTCACTAGACCAGCAGGGCCGATTGTATCTCGGTGTAAAAATGCTGAGGAGGCCTGATGCAAACTCAAAACTACCTATGCCAATAAATCTAATACTCGGATGGTTGGTTTCATTGACTCCCTCACCAAGGTCAGTCAAGAAGGAAAGAGCATTTCTGAATTTTTGCAAACTATTAAAACTATTATTGATGATCTTGCTATGATTGGGTGCAATTTGAGTGATGGAGAAATAGTGGTTCATATGCTCAGTGGTCTCACCAATGATTACAAAGAGCTTAAAGCTTAACTGCGTGCGAGAGAATCACCCATCTCCTTCGAAGAATTAGTCGAAAAACTTAAAAGACTATGAAACGAGTCTCAAGCAATTAGACTCGACAAAAGAAGACTCTGTCTTCACTGTCCAATATTCACAGAAGCAACACAACAAGAAAGGCAGAAATGGCAGCTTCAATACCTTTCAAAAACAGTCAAGATACGAAGGAAACAATAATGGCTACCCAGGGAACAATAGCAATCAATTCCAACAAAATTCCGATGGAAATTCCATACTCCATACACTCAGTGACTTTCGGCCAACCACTCAAATCAGAATTTTCGGCCTAACTTCAACGGGAATCAACCTCAAGTTGTTTGGCAATTGTGTAACCAGCTTGGCCATGGTGCCAAAGTATGCAGATCACGTCCCCTACCCACCACCTGGCCGCAAGCCAACTTCACAGCTCACGAGACTCCGGGTAATCATTCAGGTTGGATAGTTGACTCCGGGACATCTCATCACTTCACCTCAGATTTTCAAAACCTCTCGTCACTCTAAGTATGGTGGCAATGAAGATATCATGGTTGGAGATGGTAATAACGTCCCTATTACGCATATAGGATTTATTCCTATGATTCCACTTTCAAACTCAATAATGTTTTGTGTGCACCCAACATCAAGAAAAATCCTCTTTCTGTCTCTCAATTTTGTTCTCACAATAACACCTCTATTGAATTTTCCCCTGACTTCTTTCTTGTGAAGGATCCAACCACAGGGGCATCCTTGGTGCGAGGCTGGAGTAGAGGAAACGTATATGAGTGGCCGACTTCAATGAGCAAACCATCTTCACCACCACAACTTTCGGCTCTCACAACAACCTGGTCCAGTCCTTCCCCTCCAACCATCAGTCTCTGGCACAGTCGTCTTGATCATCTGTTTTCCAAAATTCTTCATCAAATCATTGCGTCTCATAAACTACCTTTATCTAAGTCCAGTTCCTTGTCTCATTCTTGCAATGCATGTTTATGTAATAAAAGTCACAAACTCCCTTTTGGCATTTCTTTATTAACTTGTTCTCATGGTCTTAAATTTCCACGAAATTGCCGAAATTTCTGTTGAAATTTCCAATTTCTGTCACCCTTGAAATCGAAATGGCAGTCGATTTCCATCTTGCATAATTTTCATCGAAATCTCAACGAATCATTCAAAATTTATTGAAACCTCGAAATTTTAGCGAAATTTGTCGAAATTTTAACTATGCAACGAAATTTTGTCGAAATTCAAACAAGAGATTCAAGAGTGAAGTGGAATTTTTCTTTTAATTTATTTTATTTATTTTATTGAAACAAAAGGTTATCTCAACCTTTGAAATTATATGAAAAAATAAACTTATAGTAATATTTTATTTAACCATTCATGTCTAAATTATCAATATTTGTATAATAAATAATTTTTAAATGATTTATGAATTTCATTTGCATTAACTGAATATGTTTAATGCACATTATCTTACAAGCATGTTTGATACACATACTATTTTACGACTTTTCCACTCCATACAAAACATAGATGCATTTAATTTGTAATATATTAGTCTTAAAACTTATATTATTATGTTTGTTGACCATTTCTAAAGTTTCACAAATAATTTCATGCTTTACTACTAGTTTCCGTTATTTTTTCAAATCGAAATCGAAATTGAAATTTTCGTCGAAATTTCCGTACTTTTGGAGCTTTGAAATTTGAGTCGAAATCGAAATTTAAGAACTTAGTTGTTCTAGACCTCTGGAAATTCTATTTATGGATGTTTGGGGACCTGCTCCTCTCCCTTCTTTTGACAATTTTCAATATTACATTATCTTTGTGGATTACATGACCAAATATACTTGGCTTTATCCAATCAAAAATAAATCAGGTGCTACTTTCGTAGTTGAATGATTTAAATCTTTTGTTGAAAATAATTTTTTTATAATGATTAAAACGATTTATACAGATGGAAGTGGCGAAGCCACTAGTCTCGGTCATTTTCTCTCTCGAGTTGGATTCAACGTCTCAAATCTCCTCCTCATACCCCTGGACATGTTGTCATAGCTGAGTGTAAACATCACCATGTTGTTGAAATTGCGCTTGCTTTGCTGCATCATGCATCTATTCTGCACAAATATTGGTCCTTAGCATTTCAAGATGTTGTTTACCTCATCAACCAAATGCCCTCTCTAGTAGCATGTAACAAAACTCCCTTCTCTCACCTCTTTAAGTAGTCACCTAATTATTTATGCTTAAAAATATTTGGTTGTCTGTGTTACCCATGGTTATGATCCTACTCTCACAAACTCCAATCACAATCCCGTCCTTGTGTATTTGTTGGGTACTCAATTCCACATCATGCCTATATGTGCCTTGATCCCTCCACAAATAAACTCTTCGTATCTAGACATGTAGTTTTTGTGGAACCGACATTTCCTTTCAAGAATAACACATCTCATACCAAGTCTCCCTCAATCTTGCCTTCCTCAGCCACTTGGTTATCCAAACCAACTAATGAACAAACCCAAGTGTCCATTCCTGTATCTCCTCCTAATAACTCCTAGTTGCCCATCACCTCTACCCTTCGAGTCGAGCATATATCTTCTCCTTTTGTTTCTAATTCATGTGGTGAGTCTTCTTCTTGCAGAGTTGAATCTTTGCACCAGGCATCTCATTCTCGGACACCTCCTCCACGTCTCCATCTTGGGACGCATCCAATCCTTCACAGGTAAGTATCTCCTCTCCGATATCCTCTTCCTCATCTTTAATCCTAGCCGAACGTCACCCTTATAATACCGGGCTACGTAATAACATTAAAAAGCCAAAACGTATTCTTGATCTTCACACCACCACCACTCCCATCACCAAACCCTCCACCTTCAAATAGGCCCAGCGACATCACTCATGGCGTCAAGCCATGAGCGATGAATACAATGTATTACTCTCCAATCACTCATGGTCTCTTGTTCCATGAACCCCCACACAAAAATTTATTGGGTGTAAGTGGGTCTATAGGATTAAGAGGAATCCTGATGGGTCCATAGCTCGTTATAAAGCTCGCTTAGTGGCAAAAGGTTTTCATCAATGACCTGGGATAGATTTTTTATGAAACCTACAGCCCTATTGTCAAACCTGCAACTGTTCGGTTATTACTTACTCTTGTTGTGACTAACCATTGGTATCTTCGACAACTCGATGTGAATAATGCGCTCTTGCAGGGCTCTTTATCTAAGGCAGTTTTCATGGACCGGCCACCTAGCTTTGCCCACCTCGATCTTCCTGATCATGTTTGTCGCTTAAGCAAGGCCATATATGGACTTCAACAAGCCCCTCGTGCATGGTACCACAAACATCGCAACTTTCTTATCTCAAAAGGGTTCACCAATTCTCAGTCGGATACCTCCTTGTTTATGCTCCACTCTTCCAACTCCGTTCTTTATCTATTGGTTTATTTTGATGACATCATCATCGCTGGATCCTCCGTTGCTCATGTGACTGCCTTCATTACCTTTCTTGCTTTCTTGGGGTTGAAGCTCACTTTACCTCTAATGTTTTGCTTTTATCTCAAAGGAAATATATCAAAGACCTCTTGCATCGAGCTAATATGGCAGATGCCAAGCCTATTTCTACACCTCTTGCGACTACTGAAGCTCTCAGATTGTCTGATGGCTTTCCATCAACTGATGCTACTTTGTATCACCAAACTCTTGGGTTGTTACAATACCTTTCCTTGACACGTCCTGATGTTTCCTTTACCATCAACAAGTTGTCTTAGTTCTTGCACTCTCCTTCCACCCTTCATTGGTCCGCAGTTAAACGATTGCTCCGCTATCTGGTTGGAACTCTTGACTATCGCATCATGCTTCACACAAACTCTCCTCAGACACTACATGCATTTCCGGATGTCAATTGGGCAGGTGATCCTAATGATTAGACTTCGACCTCTGCTTATGTTCTTTTTCTTGGCCCTAATCCCATATTTTGGAGTTCTAAAAAGCAAAAGACCGTCGCTTGCTCCTCCACCGAGGCCGAATACCGGGCCATGGCCTCTACTGCAACTAAAGTAAATTGGGTAATGAATCTTCTTCAAGAGCTGCGTGCATGGTTTTAAGTAAAGGCCGTGACTGTTACGTAACGGTTTTTTGGGTTATCGATACTATTATAAACTGCGAAATCGGTGGAAAGAAAAATCACAGCCGTAGCGGCTGTTACGGACCACGACCGTTACGTAAAGGCCACTACGACCCGTTACGTAACCGCTACAAGACTGTTACACCAAAAAATTCTTTTATTTTTTACTTTTTCTTCTCACTTTTTCCCTCTTTTTCATATATCATTCTCAATATACCTAGTGGCAAGAGGGGGAAAAGATTATAATGAGGATGACAATGATACAAAATTTACTATTTCTTTAAATACTAACAATAGATGCATTAATTAACAATTTGAAAATACTAACTTATTAGGAAAATATTTTATTTTGATAAGATTAGTAATGTGATATTTATGTTCTATATTTTTCAACTTCAACCTTCTTTCTTTTCTAGCTATTTTTTATTTGTATTATTCGTATGTCTTATGTGTCTAATAGATTAATAAAGTGTAAAATGTATTTTATTTTATTAATTAATTTAGCACACATAAGAATTTATCACAGATAAGAACAATGAGAAGTATAAATACGCGCGCACACGTAATTTTTCTATCAATGGTGGTTTAAAACAAATGTAAACTTGTTGTCCTTACCAAATAACTTAGTTACACGAACTAAAGGATCCAAAATACACTAAAACTCTTTCTAAGAAGGGTTAAAAGCTTAAAACATGCAAGTACGCTAATATGCACAAGGTTGTGCGTGCTTCAAAAAAATTTACGGCTGTTACATCTGCTTCCCGTTATGTAACATCCGCTACTCCCGCTTCCTATTACACCCATTACTGTTACATTACGCTACCCGCTACCGCGATTTAAAACCATGGCTGCGTGTACCTATATCTCCTACTCCTGTCATCTACTGTGACAACGTGAGTACTACATATGTCTGTGCCAACCTAGTCTTCCATTCTCATATGAAACACATCGCTATCGACTTCCACTTTGTTCATGATCAAGTTGCTACAGGTCGCCTACATGTTTCCCATATTCATACTTATGATCAACTTGTTGATTCTCTTACCATCACTGTGTCGTCTCCACTTTCTTACTTGTCAAACCAAGATTGGTGTCCTCAATGGCCAGTCAATCTTGCGGGGGCATGATAAGTCAACAACGTCCTTTGCTCCTTCATTCAAGCCATCCATTGCTCCTCAAGTCGAGTCATAGTTCTCTCCTTGATTCTTGGCTCCAAATATATGGAAACAGTCTCTATTTGATCTGTAATTATTGTGTGGATATTTAGCTAATCTCCATTAGGGGTGGCAAAACGGGTTAACGAGCTAGGTTCGGGCGAGTCATAAACGGGTCGGGGTTAAACGGGTTTGGGTTGACCCATTTATTAATAGATGGCTAATAGGTAAACCCAAATCCGCCCATTTAAAAATATAATTTATTTAGTTTAAAATTTTTAAACATTTTTTTAAAAAACAAGTACTCTGTCATTTGAAATGAAGGATGCAGGCAGTGAAATTTATCAGCACTCCTCTGGTTACAACCAACAAGAAAGTTGGATCAATATGAGAGACATTCCATTGTATCTAAGAAGCAGAGCCCTAGTTGGAGCAATGGCATATGTTTGTGGAGGTTTGAAAGGCGACTTGAATCATGTCAATTGGCTAGAAGATTCAAGGTGAACAAGAACAAGGTTAAAGAGATCCCTAAAAGTGTTCTCATTTCTGAAGAATATCTGGAATTCAAAACACAAATCACAACAGAAGCTGATGTTCGCATTCATAAGAACAAATCGGGGGATCAAACAATGATGGAGTTGGAACCGCAAACAAAATTCCCAAAGGATGTCTTGGTCCGGGGAAAAAAACACAAGAATAAGCCTCTTCACAAAGGGCATTAGTTGCAGCAATGAGACGGAAGACTTAAAGCACTAGAAATCAAAAGTTGCAGGCGAAGGTAGAAGATGAAGGGTCTTCCATGTGCCACAAATGCGAGTGAATGAGATGAGAAAAGGCTGAAAAGCAGCATCTCGAGCGGTCGGCTCCTGCACGGAGACCAACTCCAACGTTCGGCTGTCAGGGAGGGGAATGGTAAAATATCAAATTCAAAAGCTAGAGGGAAAAACAGAGGGAAGCATAATAAATTAAACGCAGCAGAGTTTGGAGGCCTAAAATAGGAGTTTCGGTGGATGATGTATTGGGCTTGGTAAATGCAAAAGAAAGGGAAGCCCATAACTTACACAGGACCAACCCAACAATAGTGATGAGTCCATTAGATAAAACACGCCCAGCAGCCCAAATGAAGGAATGCCAAATTGCTAGCCTACAATGTATATTTATAAAATAAATTAAACGGGTCACCCGGCGGGTATCCGACCCGAACCCGCATAACCCGTTTAATAAACGGGTTGATTGGCTCGTTTATAAATGGGTCAGCTTGTATTAAATCCAAACCCGATTTAAACGAGCGGATCACAAGTCACCTGTCAGGTTTTGACCCATTTTGCCACCCCTAATCTCCAGGATTAGTTTCCTCCGATAGTTTCCTTTTATACTATCAATCTTTACTTGTATAAAGCTATGTATCATTTAGAATCACACAATACAAGATCAATATCTTCTCTTTAACCTTCTCATTCAAAAGCTCAATCGGGGACCTTTTACTAATGATAGGACAGCGTACCCTGGTAATGGTGTAGATTGCTGTAAGAGTAGCCTCCTTGAGAAAATATTCTGGAAGAGAAGCAGAAAGAAAATAGAGAGATGATGGTTTTCAAAATATAATGATGTTTACATCTTATGCACTCATTTTGTTGTGGGGGATATGGACAGAAACATTGGATAAGAGTACCTTATATGATCAGTGTAAAAATCCCGAGTATCTTCGAATATCTTGGAGTAATTTAGGGAAGTATATATTGTATATTTTTTAGAGAGATAGTTTAGGAGATTATTTCCATATTTAGATCTTCCGATTGTATTATAAATATTGTAAATTGGTCTGTTCAAAATAGTTCAAGAAATACAGAAATTCCATTCTGTTTTCATGGTATTAGAGCTAGGAGATTAAATCTAGCTATCAATGGCGGAAACCGTTGGTGAGAGTAAAGGTTCGATGACCTCTGAATCTCACGAGGTCCTACAACAGAGTTTCAGTCTGCGACTCGCCCCGTCTCTGCATCAGAGGGAAGACCTCTCGAGTTAGGGTTTCATACCTTCATTTTTCGTCACCGTCGCCGACTACCGCCCATCACTCGCTCGCAGAGTCTTGTGAGTTTGTGACAACCCTCACTTGTTCGCCAGTTAGCTGCTTGCGCATCACTCGCTTGAGTTGCTCGCCGCTACATTCTTCACGAACCACGTAACCAGATCATGTGGAGGTTATTGATGAAGAACACATTAACGCAGTTTTCGATGAGATCGAACGAAGGAGGAAGGAGCTAAAGTTCTACGTGAACACTCAAAATCACGGTTGCCACAGGAATGGACGGTGGATGTCCGTTCCCTTCACTAATCCCGCAACCCTCGACACCATCGCCATGGACTCGGACCTGAAGAACCGGGTCAAGTCCGAC
Organism: Malania oleifera; assembly: GCF_029873635.1. Classification (NCBI taxonomy): domain Eukaryota; kingdom Viridiplantae; phylum Streptophyta; class Magnoliopsida; order Santalales; family Ximeniaceae; genus Malania; species Malania oleifera. The sequence goes on along the minus strand of NC_080425.1, from coordinate 4,587,034 downwards.
CGCGATTCCTTCCTCGATTCCAAAGTTTCTTGGGTGAACAAAGAGAGAGGCGATTGCAGGTCTTTCGTTTTGAAGATCCGAAGGCTAGATGAGCATCGGGTCCTACGTCATTATTTGCAACACATTGACTGTGATTTGAGCGAGCCAACTATGGATTGCCTTTACACAAGATAAAAAGGTTGTCTTAAATTCTAGAAATATTTCTTCAGGTTCTTTAGCCCAAAGTGGTAATTTTTTACAAGCCTTGAATATAACCTCTAAATCCAAAACTCCTTGGATTATTGATTCTGGTGCTTCTGACCACATGACTGATGCCTATCATCTTTTCTCATCATATTCACCTTGTGTTGAAAATTTCAAAGTTAAAATTGCAGATGGATCACTCTCGCAGGCAAAGGGAATATTCGACTCTCTGACTCCATCACACTAGAGTCCATTCTTCATGTTCCTAATTTATCCTGCAACTTACTATCCATTAGCCAGTTGACTAAGAATTCCAATTGTTCTGCTACATTTCTTCCCTCTCATTGTGTTTTTCAGGACCTATCATCGGGGAAGACGATTGGCAATGCTAAGGAGTGTAAGGGACTCTACTACTTTGAGGAGGCAAATGTGAGTGAATAATGTAAAACTGCTATTTGTGATTCTGCATCTACTTCTAGGGGTAGTGAAATTTTGTTATGGCATTCTAGGATAGGTCATCCAAATTTTCAATATCTAAGACGTTTATTTCCTTCCATTTTTCAAATAAAACGTCTTCTGAATTTCAGTGTGAGATTTGTGAACTTGCAAAACACCAGCGTAATTTCTTTCCAAAATTCACATACAAGCCATCCAGACCCTATACTATGATTCACAGTGATTTATGGGGGGCCCTCACGCTCTCTTAATCGCACTCACACGAGATGGTTTGTTACTTTTATTGATGATCATACTCATATTTGTTGGGTTTACTTGTTGAAAGATAAAACTAAAGTCCGTTCTATTTTCGCCAGTTTCCACTCTATGATTCAAACACAATTCCAAACTCACATTCAAATTTTACGTACTAATAATGGTACGGATTATTTCAATAATATCTTGGGACATTATCTCCAAGAAAAAGGAATTGTTCATCAAAGTTCCTGTGTGGATACCCCTCAACAAAATAGGGTTGCTGAACGTAAAAATAGGCATATTCTTGAAGTAGCTTGGGCATTGATGTTCACTACAAATGCCATTAATCGAATGCCTAGTTGAGTTCTTTCTTTTGTCACTCCTCTCTAGAAAATCCAGGAATGGTTTCCCAACACTCGGCTCCACTCCAATCTCTCTCTGAAAACCTTTGGGTGTACTGCATTTGTTTATGTTCATGCTCACAATCGGGATAAATTGGAACCTCGTGCCATTAAGTGCGTTTTTATTGGTTACTCTCCTACTCAGAAAGGCTACAAATGTTAAGATCCTGTCACAAAAAGATTGTTTGTTAGCCTTGATGTCACGTTCTTTGAAACCACTCCTTACTTTCTCTTCAGGGGGAGAAATGGAGTGAAGATCGGTTCTTTAATTTCTATGTTGATGAATCTGTGTCATACACTGAGTCTACCATTGCATCATTTCCTGACCTATCATGTACAAAAGATCACTTAACCTCAGGGGGAGATGCGGAAAAACAAAACAACACAAAAATACTTATTTACTCAAGAAAGTCAAACACAAAGAACAAGGAGAATCTCATACCTGAGGCACCAAGAGAGTTGGAACCGATGATAGCTCCGAGCAACCATGAGTCCACACCCAATCCCGATCAGGTAATAGATGGTCATAAGCTCCCTTCTTATAAGCATGTACTTGATGACATCAATTTACCCATTGCAGTCAGAAAACAAACTAGGTTATGTACTCAATATCTCTGGTCAAAATACATGTCTTATAAAAGTCTGTCTACAGAATATTGTGCTTTTACTTCTAACCTTGACAGGATAAAAATTCCAAAGAATATCCAGGAAGCCTTGGAGATTACTAAATGGAGGAAAGCTGTCATGGAGGAAATGTGGACTGTGGAAAAGAATGAAACTTGGGACATTATGAATTCACCGATAGGCAAGAAGTCGGTTGTAAATGGGTCTTTACAATGAAGTATAGAGCTTATGGGACAGTTAAACAATATAAAGCCAGACTCATTGCAAAAGGGTTTACACAGACCTATGGCAGAGACTTTTGCACCAGTGGTAAAATTGAATATAGTTCGGGTCCTCCTGTCCTTGACAGCTAACTTAGATTGGCCACTACAACAACTTGAAATTAAGAATGCATTTCTAAATAGCAATGGCGAGTTAGAAGAAGTCTACATGACCCCACCAGTCAGTAAGAAAGGTGAAGAAAACAAAGTATGTAAACTCAAGAAGTCCTTGTATGGACTCGAGCAATTTCCCAGAGCATGGTTCGACAGATTTGCAAAAGTGATAAAGAATCAAGGATATCGACAAGGCAATCAGATGACACTATGTTCTTCCAACAATCTGAAAGTCGTAAGAAAACAATTTTGATGGTGTATGTTGATGATATAATCCTAACTGGAGATGATACTGTGGAGACGGAAAGATTAAAGAAAGTCATAGCTACTGAGTTTGAAGTTAAAGACCTGGGACAAATGCGGTACTTCTTGGGAATGGAAGTTGCTAGATCAAAAAAGGGTATTAGTGTCTCTCAATGAAAGTATATCCTTAACCGAAACTAGCATGCTTGGATGCAAAACTAGTGAAACCCTGATTGAAGCAGTAAAGAGGATCGAAGATGGCAGAATACCAGTTGAAAAGCAGAGGTATCAGAGATTGGTTGGTAAACTAATTTACCTATCGCATACCAGACCCGACATTACATTCGCAGTAAGTGTGGTAAGTCAACACATGCATTCACCAAAAAAGACTCACCTAGATGTTGTGTATAAGATCCTCAAGTACCTCAAGGGTTCTCCGGGCCCAAGGGTTCTCCAGGCAAAAGACTCTTTTTCAAGAAATGTGAAAGTAAGGAAGTAGAAATTTTCATAGATGCGAATTGGGCAAGATCAACGGAAGATAGAAGGTCTTCTATCGGATATTGCACCTTTGTATGGGGAAATTTGGTAACTTGGAGAAGCAAAAAACAAAATGTAGCGGCTCGAAGCAGTGCTGAAGCTGAATTCAAGGCAATTGCACAAGGGATATGTGAAGGACTATGGTTACAGAAATTCTTGAAAGAATTACAAATTCCATTGAAATTCCCTATCAAACTCTATAGTAACAACAAAGTAGCTATCAGTATCTCTCTCAATCCAATTCAACATGACAGGACTGAGCATGTAGAAGTGGACCGACATTTTATCAAAGAGAAGGTTGAAGAAGGAACCATCTGTTTGACTTATGTACCTACTAAGGAACAAACTGCAAACATCTTTACGAAAGGGCCCACCAAAGCTTGATGATTTCATTTGCAAGTTGGATATGATCAATATCTATGATCCAACTTTAGGGGGAGTGTAGAAATCTCGAGTATCTTTGAATATCTTGGAGTATTTTAAGGAAGTATATATTGTATATTATTGTGAGAGATTTGTTTGGGAGATTATTTCCATATTTAGATGTTCCAATTGTATTATAAATATTGTAAATTGGTCTGTACAAAATAATTCAAGAAATACAAAAATTCCATTCTGTTTTCAATCAGAGTATCAGCAAAACAGGCATCTGAATATTCCATCAGAAATTCCATTCTGTTTTCAACCAGAGTATCAGCAAAACAAGCGTCTGAATATTCCATGGCATTGGCCGTAAGCAAAACTTTGATAGCGTGGGAGAACTAAAGTTTAACATATGTTGGAATTCACAAAAAAAATTATTGCAACTTAAAATGGTCATGGAAGAGAGAGAGCCAAGTATTATAAGAGAAATCATTAATAAATAATAAAGTATCTAAACACACCCTTAGTAGAAACAAGTGCACAACCCCAAATATCCAAATGTATAAAGTTGCTACAGAAACCAAGTCATTCTTATTAAAAGGAAAAGCTATTTGTTTCTCCAACTGACAAAAACAAACAATCAAAATTTCTTAAAATCAACCAAGGCTAGGTTGCCATTGGAAGCTAACATGAGATAAAGAGGCATGCTCAAGACAAGAATGCCAAGTACTAGATAGTATAGCAACAGAAATGTTGGTAATAATCTGATGGGCTTTGATATCTGCCTTGTGCTCATGAATATGCACACACATATTGTAGGAAATCATAATGCCCTCTTCCTGCCCGTCCATTCTTTCGATACAGTATTATTTTGCCATATTTAGTCATAGAATGGATAATTATTTTTAGTCTTCATGCAGGTATGGAGGAACTGCTTAGATGACTACAAAACTCCAGTATCAATTTGGCTTCCACGACCTCCAGAAGGATTTGTCTCTCTAGGATGTGTTGCTGTACCCAGTTTTGCAGAGCCTGAACCTGATTTAGCATATTGTGTGGCAGAGTCGCTAACAATTGGGACAATGTTTGAAGAGCAAAAGGTTTGGTCAGCGCCTGATTCTTATCCTTGGGCTTGTCACATTTACCAAGTTCAAAGTGATGCTCTTCAATTTGTCGCTCTGAGACAACCAAAGGAAGATTCAGACTGGAAACCTCTGAGGGTTCGTGAAGATTCGCAACCTCCACAGCAAATATCATAAGCTCAATGAGCATGACCTATTACGGTAGGTCTCTTGAAATTTTCCTGTTCAAGAACCAAGATAAACATGACCTTTCCCACCACATACCTTTTTGAAGCTCCTATATAACCTTCTGCAGCTGTGATTGGCGAAAGTGTTGAATTTGTGAAATGTTTGTAGTCTATATTACAGCAACTGCGGCGTGAAAAGGTGTACACTCAAATCATCAAAGAAGCAGCTTTATTTGTTCACCCCTTTTTCCCCTCAAGGTGGTGGTTCCCTCGAGGCTGTGTACATTGTCAAGTACAACAATGCTATTATGAAAGAAGTGTATACGACATTTGTAAATCATAGGGAAAATGTCATCTTTGTGAAAACCAAAGCTGTTGAGAACTTTCTTTACACCAGTGGGTGCCGTCACCACCCCCACGCGCCCCCCCCCCCCCCCCCCCCCCCCCCCCCACTCCTTTCTTTTTTCTCTGGGATTACATCGCACAGGACCATTCTTGCAAAATAGATCAATTAGTTCTCCTTTTGACAAAACCCATCCTCTAATTTTGCCTGCAATGGCTACATTTTAAATAGTGTTTGTGAAGTTGCAGTGCTAAGTTTTCTCAAATGTAAAAGGATAAGGCCGCAGTACGTGCATGCACTACCTAACTGCAAATTGAATATTTGCAAAAATAGCATACCTGACCTGCATAGCTTTTGCAACCAAAAAACATGCTGCCTGGGCAAGCATCGGTAGACGAGGGTTTTAACGGGAACATTACTATTCCATCTCCCCAACAGAGTGGGAGAAAGTTGCATTTTTTTGGAAGTTAATTTATGCCAAATAAACACACACACACACACATATATATATAACAGCAATGTTTTATTTCAATAATGTTAAGGAGTGTATATCAACTGTTCATACTCTAAATGAGTAAATAAATATATAGTTTGTTACATGTATCAGGTGTGTAAGGTCTCCTAGGAGATTTCTGGTGAAACGTATCAACATAACATTGTTGTCAATTAGTTATGCAAACAAAAAGTATGAGTGCACCAGGGGCTGTGTCCGCATTCAGACTTTGTCTTGATCAGCAAGATTTGGAGGCGAAGACATTGATCCGTAGGTTTGGTGCCGCATCAGGGGGTCTGAAGGACTCGTTGGTGGTTGGAATTCTTATGTAATAATAAAAAAAAAAAAAAAAGTATTGAGTGCTTTTCATATTGTTATACTAATGACACCTGATTAACTAAAATGTCCTATTCTACATTTTCAACTTGGCGGACTCAGCATATACATGCGCAAAAACATAACAAGAAAAAAAACTAAAATATTTTGGATAATTTTTTGAGTATTTCAAAAAAATTTCTTTCTTGATTTCTCTAGAATCTTTTTACATTTTTAGGAATCTTCAAATATTCTGCTTTTTGGAATTCCAAAAAAAAATATTTATTTTTTATGAAAAATAATTATCTTTATAATTATCGCCTATTTTCAACTAGAAAAGCTTACGCTTGAATACCGGTCATCTAGCCCCACACACCTAATGCTTCGATTTGGGCCATGGTCTGCCGCTACAACCCACACGATCATGTTTTCCAGTAGCATGCTAGCCAGCGAAGCTGCCACTGTTGCATCGCTTGCTAGTTGTTACCCCCACACACAAAGAGAAGGAAGTGTTGTGTGAGACCACAAAGTTGTCACTCTTTCATCTTCCACCACCATGTATTGTCCTATAAAAGGTTCCTCTCTCTCTCTCTCTCTCATTTTGTGAGATATATTTATAAAAAAAAAAAATACTTGAAGAGAGTATGCATATAGAAAGGATGAGAGTAGAGGAGAGATAAAAAGAAAAGAGATATTTTGTATAAGGTAAGTTCCAAATCGTCTTGTAATTCTTCTCGAGATAATGAAGTTTTTTTATCTCATTCACCCGTTGAGTAGGCATAGCCGAACAACGTAAAACTTATGTCTCATCTCTATTATTTTCCTACATCTTTTATAACACGTTATTAATACAAGACTCTAACTATCTAAGATATTTTTTTAAATCCTATTTAATTCATTTCTTGTAAGTTTTTACTCCACGAGAATATAAAGTTTAAATAGTATCAATTTCCAGAAGAGATGGTAATATATACCTCCTGAAGAGGCTATATATTTAAATCTCTCATGTATATATTTAATCTCCAGAAAAGATAAACCTCCTGAAGAGACTATGTATCCAGTCTCCAAAAGAGATAATAAATATTTACCTCCTGAAGAGGGTATATTTTTAACCTCCCGAAAAGATGTTAAAATTGACATCTTGAAGAGGTGAGACGATTATCCTCCAGATGAGGTAGTAACCTCTCGAAGAAGTGGTAAATTATTATCCATTTTAATATTGTAAATTGAAATCATACTCTTGAAGAGTATAAAAACAAAAAAACAAAACAAAACTATTGTTCTTGAAGAAACATATTTAAATTCCCCCAGAAGGGTGGAAGTAATATTGTGTTTATTATTATCCCAATTTTATTTCAATTTTTACATTTTGTTTTTTTAAATTGTATTATTATTGTTAATTTATTCAGATGTCAAACCTAAGTATAGTTGAATTTGTTCCCCTTGATATCAAAGGTAACAATTATTTATCATAAATTCTTGATGTTGATTCCATATAAATGCAATAAACTTAAGAAACACTATTTTAGATCGCGCGAAGGCTATGATCTTCCTCCGTCATCATTTAAATAAAAAATTTAAAACTGAATGCCTCACTATTAAAGACTCATTTATCTTATGAAAAAAAAATTTAAATGATAGATTTGACCACCAAAAGACTGTGATTTTACCAAATGCTCGATATGAATTGTTGCACTTGAGGTTGCAAGATTTTAAAACAGACAGTGAATATAACTCAGCTATGCATATGATTAACTCAAAGTTAAAATTATGTGGTGAAAATATTACTGATGAAGACATGCTTAAAAAAACTTGTACTACTTTCCATCCCACTAATGTGCTCCTAAAGCAGTAATATGGGGAGAGGAAATTTAGTAAATTTTATAAACTTATATCTTTTTGTTGTTAAAAAAATAACGGGCTTTTGATGAAAAATCACCAAACTTGTCCAACTATTTCAACCTCATTCCTTGAAGTGAATATGAATACATCTTGTGGTTGTGAACGAGGCCGAAGGCATGGTCGTGGTCGTGGTCGAAATTATCATTGGTATCAGCGTGAGGTTACAATCCCCCCAGAAGAGGGGTGACCCCATAAAAGGGATGGCCCCCAGAAGCAGGATAATGATCAAGATCAATGACCCAGACATCATGAAAATAAATGCTACAGATGCGGAGGAAAAGGTCATTGGTCGCATACCTGTTGTACACCCAAACACTTGGTAGATCTATACCAAGCCTCTATAAGAGAAAAGGAACATAGTAAAGAAATATAAACAAATTTTGCTGATAATATTGTTCCAATAGACCTTAATGCTGGACCATTCAACTCTGTTTATCTTGATGTTGCTAATTTCCTTTTAAATCAAAACAAAAATAATGATGTAATATTTTAAAGTAAGCAATATTATATTTGGTTTTAAATTCATTGTTGTTATGATCAATTATAATAATGGGTTCTTTTTTTAAATATGTATTGTACCGTGGATTGTCCTAAAGCTTTGATCGATTTTAAAATGTCTATGGAAGAAGTTTGTTTAACTGATAGTGCTACAACACACAATTCTTCGAGATAAGATATATTTTCATTACTTGAATATATGGTTCTACAAATTTGATTGAAGGCTTTGAAAGAGTTAGTATAAAGTTACCCATTGGTACTTTATTACAAATTGATGAAGTTTTATATTCCAGCAAATCCAAAAGAAGTATGTTAAGTTTTAAAGATTTAAGACTCAATGGATATCACATTGAAACTACGAATGAAGGCAGTAAAGAATTCCTTTATATTACTTCTATTGTTTATTGGAAGAAACAAATTTTGAAAATTGCCAACTTTATCTTCTGGACTGCATTATACAAAGACTAAAGCAGTTGAATCATATAATATCTTGCATTAGAAGTACAATGACCCAAAGTTATTTACACTTTAACCTGATCGTCTTGGACATCCTGGATATGTAATGATGTGAAGAATCATTGAGAAGTCACATGGTCATTCACTAGAGAACCAGAAGATTCTTTTATCAAGTGATTTCATGTGTACTGCTTGCTCTTAAGGGAAATTAATTGTCAAACTATCTATTTCAAAACTAATTCTTGAATTTCCTAGTTTCTTATAGAGAATTTATGGTGATATATACAGACCAATACATCCATTATCTAGACCATTTAGATATTTCATGGTCTTAATTAATGTATCTACTAGATGGTCACATGTTTCTCTACTTTCTACTTTGTAATATTGCATTTACTAGACTTCTTTCTCAACTGATTAGATTACGAGCTCATTTTCCCGATTATCCAATTAAATCATTTCATTTGGATAATATTGGTGAATCTACATCTCAAAATTTTAATAACTATTGCATGTCACTTGGAATAGATATTGAACATCTCGTTGCTCATACCCAAACACAAAATGGTTTAGTTGAATCTTTTATTAAGAGATTTCAACTCATTGTTAGATCTATGATTGTGAGAACCAAATTGTCTCTATCTGTTTGGAGACATGCTATTTTTCATGCTGCATGTTTAGCTCGTATAAGGTCAATTGCTTACAATAAACTTTCACTTATCCAATTAGTTTCTAGGCAACAACTTAATATTTCTTATTTAAGAACTTTTGGTTGTGTAGTATATGTTCCTATTGCCCCTCCTCAAAGAACTAAAATGGGTCCTCAACGTAAGTTTGATATCTATGTTGGTTTTGATTTCCCTTCTATTATTAGATATCTTGAACCTTTAGCAAGTGATTTGTTTAAAGCACGGTTTCAAGATTGTCATTTTGATGAAGCAATATTCCCTACATTAGGGGGAGCAAAATCAGTGTCTGAAGCACAACATGAAATCACATTGAATGCTATCAGTTTATCACAATTAGATTCTCGTACAAATCAGAGTGAACTTAAAGTTCATAAGATTAATATATTTACAAGGGATTGCAAATCAGTTACCAGATTTTTTAGCAGATACTAAGGTCATACCAAAATCTCATATACCTGCTGCAAATATTCCAACACGTATTGATGTCCCTGAAGGACAATAGTCGAATAATAAACTTAGGTCGCAAGTTAAGCGAGGAAGGCATGTTGGTGCAAAAGATAAAACTCCTAAAAGGAGAAAATTAAAAAATGTAAACACTCTAGAAGAGGTTACAAAGGTGAATAATTCATTCGACATTCACAAACCTATTTCTCTTGAAAATGAAATTCCTATTTTGAAACCTCCTAAAGAGAAAACTCCTGAAGAAAAATCCCTTGAAAAAGTATATGTACCTAAAAATAATAATGAGATCTCAATTCATTATATAGGAGAAATGTGAAATAAAAATAAAATTCTTGTCAATAACATATTTGCATATGCAGTAGCTACTAACATTACTAGAAGTAATGAGAATCCTGAATTTAAATCTGTTAATGAATGTCGATACAGAAGTGATTGACCAAAATAGAAAGAGGCTACCATGTCAGAATTAAATTCTCTATTAAAAGAGAAGTTTTTGGATCTGTAGTCCAAACACCAAAAGATGTCCAATCTGTTGGATACAAATGAGTATTTGTGTGCAAGTGAAATGAAAATAATAAAATTAATTGATATAAAGCAATACTTGTGGCACAAGGTTTCTCAGAGAATCCCGAAATTGATTATGAGAAGACATATTATGTTGTAATGGATGGAATCACTTTCAAATTCTTAATTGGGTTAGAAGTCGTTGAACGACTAAGCATGCGTCTTATGGACGTAGTAACAGCATACCTATATGCATATAACTCAGATAAATGATTTCTCATATCCAAGAAAATTGTGATCTTCGATCAATTAATGATATTTTAACAATTTTATATGAAGACAACGCTACATGTATAGCTCAATTAAGAGGAAGATACATAAAGGGTAACAGAATGAAGCATATCTCTCCAAAATTCTTCTATACACATGAACTCCAGAAGAATCGTGATATAAATGTTCAGTAGATTCGATCAAATGATAATCTAACAAATTTGTTCACCAAAATTTTGCCTACTACAATATTTAAGAAATTAGTTCATTTCATCAGAATGAGACATCTTAAAAATCTTAACAGAAGGAGTTAATATATTGGTGACATCCAAGAGGAAGTATTATGAAAAATATAATGGTTGTCACCCCTTCATCTTCCATTCATTCATCTTCTACCCTTTCATCTTCCACCACCATGTATTGCCCTATAAAAATTTTCTCTCTCTCTCTCTCTCTCTCTCATTTTTGAGATATACAAAAAAAAAAAAAAACCGTGAAGAGAGTAAACATATAGAAAGGATGAGAAAAGAAAAAAGTTAAAAAGAAGAGAAATATTTTATATAAAATCGGTTTCAAATCACCTTATAATTTCTCTTAAAATAATAAATTTTTTTATCACATCCTCTCTTAGAATAGACATAATTGAACTATGCAAGCCTCATTTCTATTTATTTTTCTACATTCTTAATTACAAAAATGAATATTCTGAATCGGAACATAAACGCGGCACAAGGAAAATCGGGCGAGTGTTTGTGCCCTTTCTTATTCCATTAGAGCCCCAAGTTCCATTGTGCGGACACGCGTCGCGTGCTAAGCGTGTCGGCAACATGATGCAGGACTCCACCGCCCGCTCTCCACCCATTCACAAAACGGCTACTACCCGCCATTACTCACCCTTCCGCCGTACGTTGACTCTCATTTACTACTTCACTCCATTATTATTTACGCCGTTTCCTCTCTCTCCCTCTCTCTCTTTAGAATTGGAAGACAGGTGAATGGACGGTCTGATCAAGGGTTTGATCGATGCGACGCTAGGCCACGGCGAAGAAAAAGACGGTGAGTCTGGGCCGTCGTCGCGAGACGAACGCTCCAGATCCACTTGGGCGCAGGTTTGCACAATTCTCAGGCAATTCTTTAGTTTGATATATATATTGTGATCTTGTCGACGGCCCTGAACGATGATACAATGCGCAGGTGGTTTCCGGGGAGCAGGACAACGATGAAGAAACTGGTGACATTAGGCATGAGTATGAGCGTAATCGCCATCGGTGGAATACAGAGGTTGGATTAGACTGGTTTTGTTTTTGTGATTTTCTTTGTATTGTTATTGAGCGAAATGCAAATGTTGGTGGGCAGGAACAACGACAAGAGCTCCATGAGGATTGGGATGCTGGTGGTTCTAGACCTTCGAGGCGTCCCCAAAAGGTTTTTTTTTTTTTTCATAATTATATTTTTTCGACTTTGAGCGATCAGCTTATCTCTAATTGTCGAGTATATCGATTTGATTAATGTAGAATAGCTTGCGTTAAGAATCACCGAGTAATGGGAAGTTTTCTTTTTGTCTTCTTGCCTTTTGCTGAGCTTCATTCTCAGTTTTGATTTTCTTCGTGTGAGATTTGAAAGGTTAATACTTTTAGATGGCATTGTTGTATTGATTGCCATCCGGATTTCTTTTTTTAGACCACTTCTCTTACGGATGTAGGGCTTGAACCTTAGTATTGCCAGTACATTTTGAAATTTAGCAGAATCAATGAACTTAATGGTGCGTTTGTGAAGAAAATGAAAGTCCAAATTTGATTATGAATATATTTGAGAGCTGTCGATATTTGCACAAACTTTAATGTAATTTTCCTTGGAACATTTTTTGCTGGCTCCCAGCTCAAAGTGATGATATAGCTCTTCACAAACTTGTATGCTTTGAGTTTTCTTCCTTCCATTAAAATAGTGGTATACTTTTCTTGAGAAAAAGCTTTTATAATGCTAATAATATTGATATATAATAGGTGGATATAGTTTAGATCGGTGGTTACTTAAGGATTTTGCCCATATAATAAAATGAAATATAACTTATCCTCCACAATATTGCATCTAATATTCATATCAATCATGCTTGTACAAACAGCCCTTTTATGGGTTATTGTCCGCATATCTATTTAGCTTATCAGAGATTCATATCAGTGGCTTAAGTTTAACCAATGCCTCAACTGCAGGCTGTGCAAGAGGTGTATGAAGAGAATGAGGTGGTTGTGAAACATGGTTATAGCGGAAACCAATGTAGTAAGAAGGTTTGTGCCCTTAATGCTGATTTATTCTAGTTTCTAATATGATGAGAATCATTCATAAAAATTTTAGCTATTGTTGGTGATGTTGGTACAGGATGAAGAGGAGAATAATGATGGTTGGGAAACTGTAAGCAAAAAGCCTCCAAGGCGTCCATCAAAGGTTTATTCTTGTTTAATTCATTACATTTTGAAAAATGAACTATAATTGACTGTAGATGCCGGATCCTTTTGTGGTCAAACAGCATTGGTTCTCTTACAATTGCATAGGCATGCTTCATGGCTTAGAAATCCTTTTTTATTTTCAAGTCATGCAGATGATGTCAGAGAGAGAGAGAGAGAGAGGTTAGATGTAAGAAAAAATTATGATATTGTGATGATTGAGAAGAGCTTGTATTTGTTCTTGAAATTCTTGATAGTCATAGCTCATAAGTGTGGTTTTTGACTGGATAACTGGTTTAGTTTTCTCAGGATGGCATGCTAATTTCTTAGGTTAGATTAAGAGTGAAAATTGTACAATGGTGTAGATATTCTGTTAGATTATCACTTTACCTAAAAGCTTAAGCTGTAAGGTTGTGGGCCAACAATGTTAACACTCTCCTGCATGTGCGACCCGGCAGCATGTGGAGAGGTAAACACACTACAGATATTACCCATTACAAGGAATACAATTATTTTTTAAACATCACACAATAAATGCAGGAAACAAAACTCGAACCGAGGACCTCCTGATAATCAGCTCTAGTACCATGTTAGATTATCACTTCACCTAACAGCTTAAGCTGTTAGGTTGTGAGCCAACAATGTATATTCTTTGATTGTTGTTTTGGAAGGGAATAGGAGAACTAAGGCCTTATGGCTGCCCTCCTACCCCTGTCTCACCCTGGTTTTTCTTTTTCCTTTTTTTCTTTGAGAAAGGGGGTTGGGGATGGGGATGGGAGGGAATGATGAAATTCTAGAACTTGTAACCAGCAATGACCACAGTTTCTTAAGTTGCTCCTGTTGCAAAAGATTTAGATTTCTTTCTACATCTCTATCCCCAACCAAAAAAGAAAAAAAATGTCATGATAAATGAAATTACTAATGTCCCTAATGCTTAAATGTTCAGGATTACTGTCCCCCTATGTTTGTCTTTTGCACATTTGTGTGAGGGGAGCAGGTGCATTCTTTACACATTTAATATAAATCCTACAGAGATTGGTTTGTGTCTGCAAAATAATTGCTTTGTCACATATTTCATATATATGATGGGTGCTTAATGTTTGTGCTGCTACTAAATTGAGCTGCCTAGAATAGAAACTCGGTGTATTCACTGCATTTTCCACCCTGCATGGTAAATCGTAAATGTATCTTATACCTTGGACTATCAACTGATCCTGGTAAATTCTGACTTCAAATATTTCTAAAAGTTTTGTTAGACTGATTCTAATGAAATTTAATAAATTTGTATTATCGTCTTTGTCCTAGTTTTGTGCAACACTTTGTCAATGACATTGACACCTTGATAGGTGCATATGGATCACTGGGGCAGATACAAACAGCCTCTCAGTGAGCAAGAATACTCTGATGAGGTTGAACATGGTGCTATTGTAGAACCTTCTGAAGAGGAATTATCTGACCTGTCACAAGCCTGCAAAAAGCTTTGGGAACTTGATTTTTACCGATTGATTCCTGGAAAGGATTACCAGATTGATTGTGGTGAAGGGAAGAAGGTCTATCAAAAGGAAGACATGGCAGAAGGAAGCCTATTTTACTGGCTAAATGAGGATGTATTCAGAAAGCCTACTTTTTCTCGTTTCTGTGCCCTTCTGGATAACTACAACCCACATGAAGGTTATAAAGAAGTTGTCACATCTCAAGAGAAACAGGAGGAGGTTGCATTCATGGAAGAAATCAGCAGAACTGCGCCAATCAAGTACCTTCACAGATATCTGTCATACAAGGGAATTGTATCTGAGAATTATCAAGATTTTAAAAGAATGATGACTGCTCTCTGGTTTGATCTTTATGGCCGAGGTCATACATCTAGTTGCTCATCTGCTTTTGAGCATGTTTTCGTTGGAGAGATCAAGCACTGTGAGGAACAAGAAGTTTCTGGCTTCCATAATTGGCTTCAGGCATGTATTTTGTTACCTCTATTTCTTTTTCTTGTTCTTACTCTTATTTATAGTAATTTTCCATGCGAGAGTGAGACTGATATTTTTTAAGAACTCCAACCAATTGCAATTTTAAATAAATTTTGCAAGAGTCAATTTTTCCAGTAGGTCAGTCATGACTTGTCACAAATCAAATGGTTCTATGGACCAATCCACCTTCTATTTGATGCAAAAGGCTTCAACTCCCCAAGGTATGTGCTTTCAAACAGGAAGTCTATGAGAAGCTATTCTTTGTCAAAAAACATGTCACTTAAATCATCTAAAGGAGTTAATAATTTCTGTTTTAACTTGACCCAAGGTCTGCTTATTCGGTTTTCATTTGAGGTTGATCTGGAGCAGGATTTGTGATAATCACGCATATGTTTTTTTTTTGTACCTTTTTATATGATTTTTTGTGGGGTTGGGTGGTTGGGGTTGGAGGAAGTGGGTTGTCAAAATTATTGAGTTTACACAAATGAGGGCTGAAAGTGTGTCTATGCCTCTTTACTCCTTCTGCAGTTTTACTTAGAAGAAGCAAAAGGGAGGGTCGACTATCAAGGTTATATTTTTCCGCGAAGACATGGTCAGATTGTAAGTGATTACTTTTATATATATCTAAAGAAAGAACATAAAATTTTTTAATATTAATTTTAACTCAATTTTCTAAATAATGATCACTAACCAGGGCATATGATCTGTTAAATATATTTATGCCTTTTGAAGTCACTGTAGCATAATCTGTAATTGTCATGTGCTCTTCTCCATGTGACTTCGTTTTTTGCTATTTTATTTTGTGACCACAAAAACTGGTCGTCTTCATTAATCATTCTGGCACATGTATCTTAAGATTGCAGAAGAGGTTTGAATTGATTACATGCCAAATTCGGAGCTAGCTTCTGAACTGCGTGTGAGGTTCAAGGAAGCAGATAATATAGTTGTTGGCTTGGGATTCAGTGTTGTGCGTGTACTAGGTTACACTTTCAGGATTAAAAGCATAATGCTTACAGGGTTTCCGCAGCTGTGAAATTCACTTGAATGTTTTTGTTTCAGAAAGTTGCATCTTAGTTGATGATATTATTACTTCTATGTTGTCCTGCAACAATTGTCATTAGTAGATCATTTTGTGGTTAAAGCTCCTTACATGGATTTTAGATCAAACTCACTCTCTAATTGTTGCATGTCATTTTTATCACTAATGTACACTAAAGAATCATTTTTTTTTATCCAAAGCTGTCCCAGGCCCTACATATATTACTCCTTGAGCCATAAACTCATCTATCATATAGATTATGTTACGTAGGTAGGACAATCCAATTTAGTCCTTTTTTCGGCTAGAAATTCTAGGTGCAACTTACATTTATCAAGTTTTGTATCCACTTGTATTGTTATCTCATTCATAGATCCAGAGCTGTTCTCTATCTAAACTTGATCTGCAAAATGTATATTTCAGTTGTTGAATCTAGTGGATACTAGCAGTAGACTATGCAGTGTCCTTTTTTCTTTTCCTTGAAAAGTGTGTAGTTCAAGTCTTGGAGCTTCTGCCTCCAACACCAACCAACCCCCCCCCCCCCCCCCACCCCACCCCACCCCACCCCACCCCGGGTGGGCATGTACCCCCAAAAAAAGTGTCTAAGCAGCCGTCTGTTTTGATTTTTATTGCAGATAACATCAAATCCAAAATTGAAGCTCATCACATTATTTTTTTTTTCCCTTTCCGCACAAAGATCTAGATAAAATTTCTCTTGCATCTCTTGTTAAGCTTGACGATGGATTTCTCCTGCACATGAACTTGCAACCTCAGTGTTTTGATATTTCTTTTTTGCTTTTGTTTCTATGACAACTTGCAGCCAGACTCCGAAACCCAATTGCTCACAATTCAGTTTGAATGGAATGGTATTCTCAAATCTGTCTCGAGCACTTTGATTGGTGTGAGCCCGGAATTTGAACTTGCTCTGTATACTCTCTGTTTCTTTATGGGTGGAGAGGATAATCATGTTCAGCTGGGTCCATATCCTGTTAACATCAAATGCTATCGTTTTGGAAACAAAGTTGGATCAGTATTTCCAATAGCTGCTGATTAATGTTTACCCTCTAGTTGGAACTTGGATTTGAAGCTGTGTGGATTTGAACAATACAGAATACATTTATGTAGAATTGTATTTAAATCTACATAAATTTAAATCCATGACCCAAAACCCATGTTCCCAAACCCAACTCTGTTGTATAGAGGAGAAATACTATCTGAAGGATTTAGAAACATTGACAACGTGTTAATATGCTTGGGATTGTATTAAGATCACTCATGCTGGAAGCAATTTGATTTAAAGATTTACATATTTAATCTAATAAAACCTGCCAAATCTTATTGATATTGAATAAGAACGCTTTATGTATGTTTTCTATTTTCTTTGCATGGACTTGCATATTTGATCCGATGAAACCTGCCTAATCTTATACTGATACTGGATAAGAATGCTTTATGTATGTTTTCTAGTTTCTTTGCACGGAAATGGTTAGACCATGGATGACGTGGCTGGCTACTCTGTTTGGTTTTTTTTTTTTTAAATCAGAATCCCAATTGTATTGATAGCCCTTGCTTATGGCAGAGAAAAACCATGGTAACAAGTAAGACATACGAATAAGGCTTCTTATTTTACTCGGCAGCACATCAATTGTAAAATATCTCCTCATGTTGCCTCCCTAATATTGACGAGCCAAGAAATCTGTCACCAGATTTTTGGTTACCTGTTTTTGGGTTTTTGGCTTTTTTATTTGTTGGATTGGGCAAATGGTGGCGGCCTTGCAAGTTTGGTCTTTATTGTGAATCTATGCTGCCGTGCTATTGTGTTGGCCTTTAATATCTGTCTTGGCCTTCTAATGTTTCGCATCATTGAGAGAAGGGGGGGTTGGGGGTTTCGTATTTCAACAAATTTTCCATGATAGTTTTCAGAAAGAGCAGTGGAGAAAGATTAATTGTTCTGATAATAGTTTTCAGTTACCTTCAATTTCAAGCGTATACTTAGGTAGAATCAGCCGTTTTTCTTTTCTCTTTATGTTTCTTCTTAAAAGTACAAGTTTCATTTGAAGTGGAAAGAAATGTTTTAAGATCATATTTTAAAGTTAAACATATACATACAAATACACATAGAGGCCAGCTTGTGCAAGTTGTCAAATTATTGTCTTCTTTAAATTTGAAAGGCAATCTATTAGAAGAAGAACATGAACACTTTATTGAAATATTTTGTTTTTAAAATCATTGATTTTCATTACAATTAATTGATTATCAATGAGTCAAAGTATTGCAGCCTTGTTGCAAAAATTATTGCAACCTTGCACTGTAGAAGAGTTGAGGTTGAAGAAATCATGTTTTTAAGATTAGGTGGAGTGTTAATTTTGATATCAATGTTGTTAAATAGATTGACTGCCAACTGTGATTCAGTTAGTTTACAGCATATCATTGTAACTTAATTCAGTTTGTTATTCTTTTAGTTTGTTAGTTTTTCAAATTCATATATACATTTTTTCAGTTGCTGTAATATGGTATCATCAAAAATAAGATTCAGAATTTTTCTTCTCTCGCTCAGCTATCTCTTCCTCGTTCAGATATTTCTTCACATGGTATCAGAGCAATTAGAGAATTTCTTCTCTCATGGCTTCCTCTGCAACTCCTTCGAATACTTCTTGTTCTCCTATCAATTCCAATGTTGATCCGAGCTCAAATCCTTATTATTTCCAAAGTAGTGATGGTCCAAAACTGCATCTAGTAAATAAGGTTCTTACTCGAGACAACTTTTAGACATGGAGCATGTGTGTAACAATGGCTATGAGCGCCAAAAACAAGCTAGGATTCATTGATGGAACTCTGGAAGTTCCTCTCTTCTGATGTGAATTATGCCACCTGGAAATGAGGTAACGACACTGTGAAATCATGGATTCTTAATTCACTGTCTGACGATGTCTATTCCAGTGTGATGTTCATCAAATTAGCAAGGGATATATGGATTGAACTTGAAGATCGATTCTCCTTGACTAATGGACCTAGGATCTTTCAGCTACAGCAATCCATTTCTAATTTGACACAAGGTCAGATGAATATTGTTGATTACTTCACACAATTAAAGTCTTTGTGGGAAGAACTGATGAGTTACAGGCCAATTCCTGAAACATCTCCTGCTTCTTTGAAAATCTTGGTTGATTATTAGAATAGATTATGTAATGAAATTCTTGATGGGCCTGAATGAGTCATATGGTCATATTAAAAACCAAATCCTTCTAAGCAATCCCTTACCTCCTATAAATAAGGTGTTTGCATTGCTTGTGCAAGAAAAGAGACAAAGGGAGATTAGTTCAGTGATTGTTACTGAACTAATTGCTATGCTAGGAAGAGCTACAGGAAATCAAAGGAATAAGCAGAGTTATGGCAAGAAAGACAGACCTGTGTGTTCTCACTGCGGACTTCTAGGACACATGGCTGAAAAATGTTACAAACATGGGTATCCTCCAGGCTATAAGTCAAGGTACAAGCACAATGCTCCTTCAGCAAATCAAGTAATCTTGACAACCAACATTGAGCAATCCAGTGAAGTGCAGCAACTTCCATTCACTCAAGAACAACTTAGGCAGATCATGGCAATCATGCATCGTTCACCTAAAATACAGCCACAGCCTTCAATTGCTCAAGTTACTGGACCTTTCACCCACAGTACAAGATCTTTTTATGAAGATCATCTCTTCTCTACAATGACAGGTATTCCTTCTTGTTCATTTGCTGTTTGCACTCAAGGCAGAAAGCAAATTAGTCTCACATGGATTATTGACACCGGAGCCACTGATCATATGGTAAATTCTGTCCATTCTCTCACTACCATAACAACTTCCATCAACACATCTGTGAAATTGCCTACTGGTGCTCTTGTTCCTGTTACACACATTGGAACAATTCGTTTAACATCTAATTTGCTGCTCACTGATGTTCTTGTTGTTCCTTCTTTTGCTTATAATCTAATCTTAGCTAGTAAACTTCTTAAATCCATTTCTTGTTGTATCATTTTTCATGGAAAATATTGCTTCATACAGGATCTACAGAAATGGAGGATGATTGGATTGGGTGAAGAGAAGGCAGGTCTTTATCATCTCCTCAATAAACATTCAGCTATGTCAGTTTCTAATACAGCTTTCAATAATAATAGTTTACTCACTGTACCTGCTTCATTTCCTGCCAAAACTTTTGATTTTGATGTCTGGCATTATAGATTAGGATATCCATCCAAGCCTAGACAAGATTTGCTGCATAAATCTGTCCCTGAAATAAAAGATTCAAATTCTGGTCATTGTAATATCTGTCCTCTTGCTAAACAGCAAAGGTTGTCATTTTCAAACAGCAATAATAAGTGTTCAATAGCTTTTCAACTTGTGCATTGTGATATTTGGGGACCTTTCTCTACTAAATCAATTGATGGTGCAAGGTATTTTCTGACCATTGTAGATGATCATACCCGATGCACTTGGTTATACTAAATGCAATCTAAGGCACAAGCCAGTTTTTACTTGCAGTCTTTTGTTACTTTTGTTGAAAATCAGTTTCATACTATTGTACAAGCCATACGTACTGATAATGGTGCAGAGTTTCACATGCCTAATTTTTTTATTTCCAAAGGCATTGTTCATCAAAAATCTTGTGTTTATACACCACAGCAGAATGGTGTTGTTGAACGAAAGCATCAACACATCCTTGTCATTGCTAGATCTCTTCGATTTCAGTCCAATTTACCTCTTCATTTCTGGGGTGAGTGTGTTTTGACTACAGTTTACCTCATTAACAGATTACCTACTCCAATTCTTAATAAGAAATCTCCTTTTGAGATGTTGTTTCATAAAATTCCTTGTTACTCTCATCTTAAAGTTTTCAGTTGTCTTTGTTTTGCATCTACTATTTCACATGGTAGGACCAAATTTGATCCTAGAGCAAAGTCTTGCATATTTGTTGGTTATCCTCATTCTATAAAGGGCTATAAATTGTTTGATCCACACACTCAAAAAATATTCATATCTCGAGATGTTGTGTTTCATAAGCATATCTTTCCTTTTCAAAAATTTTCACATAATCATTCCCCTGATATTCCTCATCCCATTCTATCAACCTCTATGTCTTTTCCATCTTCTTCTACTCCCATTGTCCGTCCAAATTCATTCACATTTGCTCCATCTTCCCACAATCCAAATATTACATCAAATCCAATTGAAGCTTCTGTTGATTCTCCAACTGATTTCAATGTTTCTATTCCTTCTGTTCCTTTGAGAAATCTTCCAGACAAATTCGATCTCCTTCCTATCTCCAGGATTATCATTGTTCTTTGCCTTCTCTAAAAAATCATTCCAGCTCTGCCACTATTGTTGGTCTAGGTTGTCCTCATGACATTCAACCTTAAATATCCACTTCCAATCTTTCTCTTGCTCATCAAGCTTTGTGTCCTCGGTTACCAATCTCATTGAACCTCAATCTTATAAAGAGGCAGCTCTTCATCCTGAATGGAGGAAAGCAATGGCTGCTGAAATCAAGGCTCTAGAAGACAATCACACTTGGACCTTGACTGAGTTACCTCCAGGGAAAGTTGCTATTGATAATAAATGGGTTTACAAAATTAAGTTCAACTCTGATGGCACTGTTGAAAGGCCTAAAGCTCGGCTTGTGGCCAAAGGTTTCACACAACAAGCAGGCTTGGACTACACAGAGACTTTCAGTCCTGTTGCTAAGTTGGTTAGTGTTCGCTGCATCCTATCCATTGTTGCTATCAAAGGTTGGCATCTCCATTAGTTAGATGTCAATAATGCTTTTCTTCATGGAGATCTTCATGAAGAAGTTTATATGCGTGTGCCTCCTGGATTTGATAGCAAGGGGGAGAATATTGTATGCAAGCTAAACAAGTCTCTTTATGGGCTTAAGCAAGCATCACGACAATGGTACTCCAAATTATCCACTTCTTTGACAGAATTTGGTTACAAACAGTCACTTGCAGATTATTCTCTCTTCACTAAGGGTAATGGTGAGTCATACACTACTCTCTTAGTATATGTAGATGATGTGATTTTGGCAGGAAATGATTTACAGTAGTTTAAGGATTTAACACACTTTCTACATGACAAATTTAAAATTAAGGATCTAAGAGAATTGAAGTACTTCTTGGGAATAGAAATAGCAAGGTCTAAAAGAGGCATTTCCATCTGTCAAAGGAAATATGCCTTGGACATTCTTAAAGATTCAGATTATATAGGCTCTAAGGCAGTCAAATTCCCTATGGAGCAAAATATGAAGTTAACTACAGAAGAAGGGGATTTACTTGAAGATCCCACTGCCTACAGAAGATTAATTGGGAGGATGTTGTATCTAACAATTACAAGGCCAGATTTATCCTATGCAGTTCAAGCTCTAAGTCAGTTCATAGACAAGCCAAGGGTACCTCACTTAACTGCAGCATATCGGGTGCTGAGATATATTAAAGCTACTCCTGGTCAAGGTCTGTTTTTTTCAGCTTCTTCAGACTTACAGTTGAAGGCCTTTTGTGATTCAGATTGGGCAGGTTGCATAGAAACCAGAAGATCAGTCACATGTTACTATGTTTTCTTGGGAAATTCTTTAGTTTCATGGAAATCCAAGAAACAGAAGATAGTTTCTAGATCATCTACAAAATCGAAATATAGATCCATGGCTACTACCATCTGTGAAGTAACTTGGCTGATTTCATTACTTAAAGATTTAAAGATTGAACATACAAAGTCAGCCTTGATTTTTTGTGACAATTAAGCAGCATTACATATAGCTGCTAATCTGGTATTCCATGAGAGAACAAAACATATAGAAATAGACTGCCATATAGTTCGGGAAAAATTACAAGCTGGTGTTATCAAGACTTTGCAAGTTACTTCACAAAATCAGCTAGTAGACATCTTCACGAAACCTCTTGGACTTCATTCCTTTGCTTCATTACTTTCCAAGATGGGTGTAATTGATGTTCATACTCAATCCCATCCATCTTAAGGGGGAGTGTTAAACAGATTGGCTGCCAGCTGTGATTCAGTTAGTTTACAACATATCATTGTAACTTAATTCAGTTTGTTATTCTTTTAGTTTGTTAGTTTTTCAGATTCATATATATATATTTTCAGTTGCTGTAATATGGTATCATCAGAAATAAGATTCAGAATTTTTCTTCTCCCGCTCAACCGTCTCTTCCTCGTTCAGATATTTCTTCACAAATGTAACTACTAAAAAATCTTTTTTTTTTTTTTTTGAAAAAAATCAATTAAAAAATTTTACAAAGACAATTCAAATAAGAGATAATAATGTAATATTAGCTAGTCAAAAATGTTTTAGGCCATAATACTAATTCATTCTTGCTAGGTTGGAGCGATGTGTTCCTATTTTTCATATTTTTGCCCTAATTTCATGGCTAAAAAGGCTTGAAATAATATGAAATATGTCACTAATCAATTATTAACACGTGATTTTAATTTTTTTTTAAATAAAAATTTAAATTTCAAAAAATAAACAAAACTGTAATTGCAATTAATTTGTAGCTAGCTAACATTAATCACTCAACAGGTTATTTTATGCGCAGCCCAAAGTGAATATGAACTTGTAAACTCATTTCTAGTTTTCCAACTTCAAACTCACATTTTATATATATATATATATATATATAACAACAAATTTGAGAAACAAATGAAAATTTGATATGACATTCATATAGGCTGAGAAATATAACTTTCAAGTAATTTATAGGATAAAAAACACTAATCTCTCCAAAAGTTTAAAGATTTTCAGACTTTCTTGAAGTTTAAAAATTTTAAGAATTTTCTTTGAGACTTGTAAAAAAGATACAAATCTATTTTTAAATTTTACAAAAAGATGAATTTTTAAAGAAATCGTTTGCGTCCTTTTGACAAATCTGAGAAGTCCTTGACATTTTTAAAATTTCAAAGAAGGTATGTCTCTTTTCGCTAATTCTTAGAGAAAATAAATGTTGCTTACCCTAATTTATACTATAATAATTTCATATGATCTAATTCATTTGTGAATTAGCATGTCATTGATGGATCTCCTATAGCTAGCTAGAGCCTGTGTGGCAGAGAGAGAGAGAGAGAGGCTAGTTAGCCTAGTCTCCTGCTAGCACACTGATTTTGGCTTGCATGATCACTTCAACGCAACCCACTCTCCCTTCTTACACGCCAATAACCCTTCAGATCTCCTCTCTCTCTCTCTCTCTCTCTCTCTCTCTCTCTCTCTCTCTCTCTGGCATGCATATGAATCTTGCACGTATCCTTTAGATTGGCCGGTTCCTATACTAAATTACACTATATATATATATGTAAGATCGAATGGGCAGCATGTGCCTGCATGTATGATTGCATATATCTATATATAAAACCTTATATATAATTTGCCACGCAATGCAAAAAGCTAGCTAGACTGGTTTTGGACAGCTGCCATGGAAAATCAACATTTGGATGAGTAGGCGACTACTAGGATGCTCACGTACATATCATTTTTAAAACTTTAAGATAAAAATTTTCAATAAAATTCTTTCAAACCAATCAACTAAACAATTTTTTGGAATGTTACATATCATTGGACCGTAAAATTGATCTTCTTATATTGGCATATATATAGGACTATAATTAATTTTAGAATTGCGTGCAGTCTGCATGCACCACGTAGCTTGTGGTGCGCCTCACACTTTCTCGTTTTCATTTGGATAAGCTTGGTACAAATTAAGCATGTCGTATGGCAAGGCACATGCAATTTGTTTTGATGGAATGCTTGCCTTGAGGGCGACGGCCAACCCTTTCAGAGTTGCAAAGACCACACGGCAATAGTAGCAATTAATTAGTACTCCTCCACAAAGCCCATCCAATATTAACCCATTAACCATCAATTAACCAAGATAAGAACATGCAGGCATATATGGTCAATTTGTGAAACTGAAACCCTACCTAGCTCGTACAGCTATAGAGCTCTGACTATGACCATATCTAAGCATGCTCCATATGCTCAATTTGAGAAACTGAAACCTTACCTAGTACAGATATAGAGCTCTGAATATGACCATATATATGCATGAAAAGTAAAGCATATATATATATATATATATATATATATATATAGCTAGAATTTGTGACGATCATGAATATGTGGTTTAGTTTAATTATCTAGAAGGAAAGAAAAGAAAAGAAAAGGAAGGCGTTCTACTTAGCTTGGAAGTGGAAAGAGTCGGACCTCATGCTTCTTATCCTAAACCAAAAATATATAAGTCTCAAAATTTGTCATCCACATGAAATTACCAAATTAATGAATGAAAGTTTTGAAACAAAATGAGATCTCATCAACCTTGGGCCTAAAGATAGCAATTAATTGGGCACTCAAGCCTACCAGAAAAAGGTGACAATAATTAAGTAGGAGATTCAGCTTGATTGAAAAAGAATATATCTTTTTTAGAGAATAAAATATGAAAGGTAAAATCATTTCAACATCGGCGAATGTAGTAGAAAGGAAGAAAGGAAATGTAGAAAATCAATAGAGTTCTTCAAAATCGGTGAATATAGTGGAAGAAGGAGACTCAGAGAGCGATGACGGTGATATGCTTTCTATTTTATCAGGTTCAAATCGCCTCATGGATTCTTGGATCCTAGATTCAGCGTGCTCTTTTTACATGACACCAAATAAAGATTGGTTTAGCACCTACATGTCAGTAAATTATGATTCTATTCTGATGGGAAATGATGTTTCATGCAAAATTGTTGGAATAGAGAATATCAAAATTAAAATGTTTGATGGTTTTGTGAGAACATTATGTGATGTTAGGCACATATCGAATTTATGGAAGAATTTGATTTCATTGGGAACTTTAGATAGTAACGTGTTTAGTTACAAGTCTAAAAGTGGGGTAATGAAGGTATGTAAAGGCATCTTAACGGTGATGAAGGGATATAAATTAGCGGGAAATTTCTATGCACTGCTAGGTATCACAATTGTAGGTGGAGCTGCAGCTGTAGACAGTGAGTCAGATAATACTGTTTTGTGGCATATACAGTTAGGGCATATGGGTGAGTGTAGAATAATGGAGCTTCATAAGAGAAATCTTTTGAAGAGTGTCAAAATGTTAGAATTGGTGTGCTCCCAAGAGGGGGAGGGGGTGAATTGGAATTTTAAACTTTTCCCCTAGGTTAAGTCAGAAGTCAATATGATTTGGTAACCTAGGGTCTTTCTATACTATCCCAAATGCGCAGATAAATATAAGAAACGTAAATTAAGTCATGCGCTTCATTCAAACTATAACATACACGTGCAGAAATACAAATTGCGCAAATGTAAAGAATACGCACGAAATGTTATCAGGGTTCGGCCAACTGTGCCTACGTCCCGCCTCTAGCTTACAAGCTCGAGGATTCCACTAAAAACTCACTTAACGGGTGGAGCGGCACTAATTACACTTAGGTCAATTCAAGGGGTTGGCCTCAACCAACACGCCTTACCAAGATGGCGCACCTAACTTTCCTAACCGGGTCTAAGTCACTCCAAGACTATTCAATAGGGCTAGTCTCCCTTTTCAGGCCCGTGCCTGAAATACAACAGATTTAAAATACAATTTTTGTGTACAAGAAAATGCTTCTTACATAAGTTGATATGTACCAATATAATCTATCACATACACCACCAAATGAAATAATGAAGTAAGCTCAATGTGGTCCAAGATAGAACTACTCTCAAATGTTTATGCAAGCGTTGCAATTAGTGCGTGAGAGTGTGAATAATATGATCTTTGTTTCACACAATATATATTCAATCACAATGCTCAAACAAAGATATTAGCAACACTTTAGATATCTCAACGAGTAATTTTTTCAATGTATAAAGCTCAAGAGATATGTACATTTGGTTTGCAAAAAGGGTTTAATCTTTGTATTTAACAAATAATATTGCTCAAGGAATATTGCAACAAAGATCTTCACCACATAAACAAATATCTCTTCAAATATTTCTCAAGATGAAATACACTAGATATTTGAAAATGATTTGAAATTATTTTTGCAACCAAAATCAAATAAGAACTTTATTGCAATGACAATGCAATACTCAGAAGTTCAAGTAAACTCGAGAGCATCGGTCGACCGAAGCAGGTTTGGTTGACTGAGCTGTGCTGAGTTCGGTCGACCAGGCATAAAATGAAGTACAAGTTCGGTCGACCGGACATGGAGGTTCTAGGGTAGGTGAGTATTGGTTTTGTATTTATAGGCTGCTTAGAGTAGGTTTGTTAGCTTGATCAGTTGTTACTGTTTTGTTCATGGTTGGTCTCCAGGAGAGTTTTGTGTGGATATTGTAATCTCCCAAGACAGGATATGTAACCACGGTATTCCTCCACCATAAGTGAGGATAGTAATAAATTTGGGACAAGGCTACTATGTGGGCGGCCTCCGGCTCTTCCTAGAGTTAGATCAGCAGATTAGTGATAATCCAAGAGATGTAAAGGAAATCAATTATCAAATTTCGAGGACGAAATTTTTATAAGGGAGGGAGATTGTAGAAACCTGAACTTGGAAAATAAGGAAATAAATAAGGAAAGAAGATAAGAAAATTTCAAAAGGGCAAACAGCAGGACTCATCGACGAATCCCCTATTTTCGTCAAAGAGTTCCCTTTGTTTCTCGTTGACAAAATTAAAGCATCGTCAACGAAGAGATCCCAAACGACGGGAAAATATCAGACTTAAGATTCATTGACAAACCCCTTTTTCGTCGACGAATGTCCTTTTGTAGTTCTTCGACAAAGGTTCCATTTCGTCGACAAATTGTGCTGGGTTAAAGGGTTATATATAGGTTTTAATATTTCTTCTTGATTAAGAAGACTAAATATCTCTCTTTCTCTCTCTCTCTCTCTCTCTCTCTCTCTCTCTCTCTCTCTCTCTCTCTAAACTCGCGCCCCTCACTCTCTCTCTTCAATTTTTTCGCTGTTTATCGCCTGAATCAACGATCAGAAGTCGCCATGAGGATCTAGGAGCATTTCTCTACAGGTCTAGTGGAGTGGATTTTTGAACAAGGTCTTTCTAGAAATCGCTCCAAAATTGAGGTAAGGGTAGAAATAGGCTATCTATTTAGCATGTGATTAGTTAAATGGGGTATATAAGGCAGGTGATGGTTAATGATTGCTGATATGGGATTTGAGTTGATTAAATTAGGGGAAATGTGGTTTCAGGATTTTGAGTTTCGTATCGTTGTAGGGTGGATTTTAGGAGTGTTGTAAGAACCTTCTCAGTAAACAGGTAAGGGGATTATATTATGTCAGCTATTTTGTGAAATATGGACAGATCAAAATGCAGTATATGTTTTTTGTTAAATTAAGGTGGGTGGTTTGATCATCTCCTATTTTGTATAAAATAAGTAGTTTAAGTTAAATAAAACCCTGGAAATACTTTGTTTTCAGCAATTTATGTTTTTCCCAGTTAGGTTATTTTATTTATGGATAACAAATGAAAATTGTGTGCATGGGAACGGCTTTTAAATGACATATGTGAGCAGAATGTTTTAACTAATTTTATACTATATGGGATGTGACAGCTGGGGGCCGAGTTTTAATATAATGGTTGGGGGCTGAGTTTTACTGAATATCAAGTTTTATACGAAATGAGTTATAATACAGTTTTATTGTGTAAATTGTCATATGATTTTAGAACTCAGTGGATTTGCAATATGTGATATTGTGAGCATGGTACCGTAGCTATATCTGGGCAGTAAGTGCAAACACACAGACATATATGGAAGTGTGATAAGTTGATTGGAGACCTGGGCCGTAGTACTTCTCCGACGTTTTTGTTGGGGGGCCCATCTGTGGTATACTAGGTGACCATAGGTAGGCACAATCATACTTACAGTGTTAGCTTTGACTCAGCTGCGGAACCGCCGGCTGTGAGTTGAGTCCAACCTTCGAGTTGCACAAACCGTGATGGGGCGGAAGCATGTCGTATGAGTATGTGATAGTGTGACGATGCTACTTCAACAATCCAGGTTGTGTCTTTTATGCATATATGGGCAAATTTACTATAAATGGGTTATATTGAGCCGACAGTTTATTATTTAGAAATTATATATTTTCAGATATGCTAATTAGTATAGTTTAAATCTCATTTTCATATACAGTTAAATGATGAAATTTTGTATTCACACGAGAACTCATGCTAGCCACTCACTGATAATAATATAGTTCGTCTTGCTGAAAAGTGTATAACCCCATTATACAAATTATTTTTCAGAACCTTCAGGGAATTGTGCCTAGCTTACCTTGAGGTTGGGACTAAACTTTTGGGAGTAGTAATCAGAACAGGTGAGATACCAGATATTTTATTTTTTTATATTGGGATTATAATATGTAGACAGATAGTCTTATGTATGTATGTATTTGGGAATAGTTAGAACTCTGGTAAAGTGTTTGGATGTTTTAGAAATCTTCAGCTATATGGTTTTAATTTTAGTAATGGCAGGCGCACCCAAGATTACCTGGTTAGGGCAGGTTGCATTTATATATGTGTGTGGTATCAAAGAGTATTTATATGTTTCACTAGCACTCCGGGCCCACGTGGCGGGTCGGGGCACTACAAATTTGGTATTTGACCAAAGAGAGCTTCAAAAGGTGACTTCCATGGAGAAGAGACGTTGGTTGTCTGTTTATGAGGTAAGATGTTGTTTGAAAAGCATAGGGCCAATACGAGAAATCAAGATTTGCATCATGAAGAAGTGTAAGGCCCGTTTCAACTAGATGATGGTGACGACGTTCGGAAACACCATTTTGTTGCGGGGTGTGTGGAGCAATGATGTAGTGAGTTATGCCATGAAGCAATAGAGATGATTTTAAAGCAATGAACTCCCCACCATTGTCGGAATATAGTGTTTTGATGATTTTATGAAAACGGGTTTCAACAAACTTTTTGAAATGCGGGAAAATACTAGAAACACCCGATTTAGTGACCATTGGATAAAACCATGTATATTTTGTATAATGATCAATAAAAATAAGGTAATATCATGATCCATCAATTCCAGTATAACTAGGGGGACCCCACACATCAGTGTAAATAAGTTCAAGTGGCTCATGACTTTGGAGACTAGTGACACAAAATGGTTGTTGATGTGCTTTATTAAAAGAACATGAATGACACAGTGAAGAAAAATTTTTATTCGATGAAATAGGAAGAGAAAAATTCTTGACAAGATGATGGTCTATTTTAAGAGAAGGATGCCCAAGACTCTTGTACCATCCATCAATTGAAGTTCATTCATGCACATTAGCAACCTTATTGGATGAGGACACCACCGTTGATTCCAGAAAGGTATAGATGCCATTGTTACATGCTCCTCTCAACAGGATCGCCCCCATGATCTTGTCCTTCACAAGAAAATGAAAAGGGTTAAATTCAACAAACACATTATTAAATTTTTTTTTTTTTTTTTTTTTGGTGAGATGATGAATTGAAATTAAATGTTTGCAAAGTTTGGAACACAAAAAGTATCACACAATGTAAAATTTCGGTGAGGAGAATGCAAAGCCAAAGAACCAATGTGTGAGACTGGCAAACCTAAACCATTACCGAGAATTACTTCATCAGTTCCATCATATTCAGAATGAATGGAAAAATTTGAAAGATCGCTCGTGATATTATGAGAAGCGGCCGAATCAATTAACCAATTTTTGTCCTGTCCGGTAGAGGTTGTAGCACAATTGATGGAGACATTCTGTGAATTGAATTAAGGACATGACTTGGCAATGTGACCTAATTGGTCACAAATTTGGCATTTGGGCTGATAACACCGATTTGAATTGTTGGGCTTAGGCCTGGCAAAACGGGTCATGACCTGTCGGGTCACCCGGATCCGCCCATTTAAAATGGGTTCGGATTTAAAGAAGTTAACCCGTTTAATATTTGGGCGGGTCACGGGTTAACCCGTTTATAAACGGGATCTCTGGGTTTGGGCGGGTCACCCGTTATTTTGGATCCTTGCCACTGCCAGGCGCCAACTTCACAGTCACGACTCACTCACGCTGTCACACACACCGCACATGCCTTCAGGCTTCACTGCTTCAGCAATTCTCAAAGTCTCAGACTCTTAGTCAACCCAAAAAAACCCTAAGGGCTCTAACCCGCACCGCGACTCTCAAGCTCTGAGCCTCTCCTCATCTTTGACCTCTCAACTCTCACTTTCTCAAATCTCATTTTCAATCCTCTCCTTTCCTAACTCCTAACTCTCCTCTCCTCTCGTTTGGATCTGGTGCACTACAATGTGCCAGACAGAAAAAAAAAAAAAAAAAAGCCATCTTCTCCGGAAAAACCCCCCGCGCACCATCACCCAACCTCGCTCGCAGACCAGCACAGAAGAACAACCTTCGCCCTCTATCCCTCTCAGCTCCCTCATCCCTTCATCTCCACTCAGCCATACACCCAGTAGCTTCACCCAAAACCTCGACAACCCAGCAGGCCCACGATCCTTTTTCTTCCTCACCCGCAACCCTGCTCCAGCCAGCATCACGTTATTTTAGAGGTGTGTGTGTTTTTTTTAATTTTACATTTTTTAAAAATTGTATTCATTAAAGGGAAGTATTGTTTTTTACATTTTATCTTCTTTTTATTTGGAAATTAATAAATAAAATGCAATTTTTTTAAAAAAAATGTCATTTTATATGAAATTTTAAAATAAAAAAATTATATATTTTTAATCGGGTGACCCGTTACCCGCCCGTTTATTAAATGGGCGGGTTAGGGTTGGCATGTGTATGATCCGTTTAACATCAACTCGTTTATGACCCGGTCCGTTTATGACCCGGCCCGTTAGTGACCCGCCTAAACCCGACCCACCCGCCCATTTTGCTAGGCCTAGTTAGGCTTGCCAGAGTTGTTGTTGAAGCGGCGTCCATCACATTGGGCTCCACTTGAGTTTCGGCCTAGGCTGGAGACTTGAGACCCACGTTGAGTAGTTGGCCCATGTTGCTTAGAAGACCACTTGTGACTCCCACCGTGCGTGGACTGCTTCTTTTTCATGTCGTTTGCAGAGGCAACCATGTGTTGCATTGCAACTTTTAGGCACCTCAGATATGCCTCATGTCCAACCAAAAGATCGTGCAGCTCCTCAAAGGCCAGTGATGACTCCTTGGCTCGAAATTGGCGCTACAATCTCCCAAAATTCTAGACCTAAACCATTCAACACATAAAGGATTAGGTCATCATCCAAAATTGAATGATCAATAATGGCTATTTTATTAGCCAAGGCCTTCACAGCATGGAGACAGTCTATGATCAACCGATTGCTGCACTGGATTAAGGTGAGCTCCTCCTTTAACTACATAGCGCGAGTTCTTGATCAGCTAGCATGTAGGGTTTTTAGCTTTTTCCAAGCTTCATGAGAGATCTTTGTCGTAGCAATGAGTGGTGTGATTGAAGGAGATGTGGAGACTAGAATACCACTCAGGATAAGTTTATCTTGTCGGACCCAATGGGTCTTGCGCAGCTCATCAGTGGCGGTACCAACGGAAGAAGGGCACTAAAGGGTGCCTTTGACATAGCCGAGTAAATCATAACCAATGAGGAGTGCTTCAAATTGAGCACACCATTGAGGAAAGGTGGAGGGAGTTAATTTTTCATTGATTTGGGCAGTAATATTGAGAGCAATGAGTGGTTTATCTGTTGCGGAAGAAGGTTGGGTGTGGAGGTTAAAGGTTGGATTTTGATCGAAGGAGGAAGACATTGTGGAGACGTGGATCGTTGGCTCATTAGAGATTCTGCTCTGATACCATGTAAAGAAACAGATGTTGTTGTAGTTTCAATGAATAATTTCTCATACATTTCATTGATAATAATTCTATTTTATATACACAATAGTTGAGGAGCTAATTTAGGAATTATACAAATGTTGAAGCTAAATCTATGCTACTGTTACAATGTACAGCTATAGAATTCAAACTTAGAATCAGTTACAAATATAAAATTAATGACAGAATATGTGACATGATTTTAGGCTAGACATACTCTGTTTTGGTTTGATTATGATCCACGCATTCTTCCTTATAGACATTATGCCTTTTGTGCAACAAGAACGTAACGGTCATTTGTTCAACCAAAAATATGGGAAACAAATATTTACCTATGTGTTCAACGTGCTTGACATGAGCAATAATAATAAAAGTAAGAAAGAAGAGAGTGGTAGATGGAGATTGTAGCTATAATGCAAATGGGGAGGGATTGTCATTATGAAATGGTTAATGTGTTTCTAACCAAGGATAAGATCCAAAAACCCACTATTATTTGGAAAAGGAATGACCAAATTTGGAATCATTGTGCTTCTGTGGTCCAATTAGTCGAGCTAATCATTCTAGGGTTTTAATTATTACACATTTTATGGGCATATAAATCTATATATTGTGTTTGTTTATATGGTGAATAAGATGCAACCAATGAAAAAATAATAAAATTAATAAGCTCTTGCTCCTAAGTTAGAGCATGTGGGAGTTGATCATCATGAACTATTGTTATTAAGTTTGAAGTATAATTTTTTTAAATTAAAAAAAAAATGTTACAATTGAGTTTATAAAATTTTATTGTATTTTTCCACCCCAAATATAATATCGCTAAGCTTAACCTAAGCCCTTTTATGAGATTTAAAATAATTAATCAAGATTTATTAAAAAAAAAAAACACCTTGTGTGGTAGATGCAACAGTTACTATCGGTTCTACTTTGTATCCTTCCAAAAGTTTTAGACCGTTTTCCATCTTTGTTTTTTTGTTCATATAGTTTGTGCTTTTGTTGACAAAAGGATTCTACATTAGTTATGCATAGGTTACAATACAGGGCAATTTGGTGGTGCACCCTAACATTTTGTTTGAAGCAAAAGAAATATATAAATAATAAATTAAATACAAAGGTTTTTTTAATATTTTTGAAAACTAGCAATTAAAATGCACATGTGTTCACATGTAAATAAACTAATCTTAAAATAAACAATGAATATTAATATATAAAATAAACTAACCGTTATAACAAATTGAATTAAAATGACAATTAATAGCTGAAATAAAATTCTCGGCATATTTAATTAATCCTCTAATCGTCATTTTAAATGTTGACCGTCGCAAACTTTTTTTTTTTTTTTTTTGGTAAAGGAGGACGGCACTTCCAAGTTTTATTAGAAAACCCCTCACTTATGGCGGAGGAATACGTGGTTCTAATCTTGAGACTTTTGGACAACAAAAACAAACTCCAAGACTCTAAAACTAACTTAACCAACATAAACCAAATCAAAACATAAAAACTAAGAACTAAACAACTATAAGTAAAAAACAAACAAAACTCCGGAAGATAACACAAAACATCATAAGCATAGAACCAATAATGCAAATACTCTCCAAGCCAAACCCTCTATTTGTTTACAGATTTCAAGTATAAGTAGTGCTTAATTGTTAAAAAATAACAACTTCAATGCACACTCTTATTTTGAGGATATCGGGTTTGAATCTTGCGAGGAGGAAAGAGTATATGATGAAAGATGAACTACAGATCCCACAAATCAATTATTAAAAAAAAAAAAAAGAAATTTCCACAGCTAACGAGCCCTTTGTTTGATCAGAGAAAAAAAAAAAAATTATATCCAACGTGGAATTATAATCACTACAAAAAAATTTCAGCTAGCAGCCAAGAGACGAGCCAAAAGGGTGACCATTTTAAAGGTTTGAAATTTCTCTCAACCATTTGTTCTTCTCCATTTGAGTTCCCACTTGAACCTTGATGATAAGAATCCAAGAGTGGTACGTGTAACCGCGTGTGCAATACACTAGAAAATTACTCAACAAGAAAGAGACCCGACCCACTTTGATTTTTTGCACTTTTTGCCTTCCTAAACCATAGCCCACCACCCTTGTCACCTTCCCACGCCTAACTGCACAAGCCCTTCTCAATTTTATAAATAGCTCACAACCCATCCATTCCCACATCTCCTCTCCTCTCTCCTCAAAGCCAGACGCTAGAAAGAGAGAAAAAGAAAAATGGCTCTAGCACTAAGGTCTTCAACTTCTTTCATGATCAATATGAATGACCCCAAATGCATGAATCCTCTGGGTGATTTCTCTGACTCAATTCGCTTTGCGCGAGTCAGGCCATTGTGCCAACTCCGAGCGAAGAATTCCACGCAAGAGGCGCTGCAGCTCTCCCGGGAGAGAGCTGCAGGTTCTGAAGCGTGGAAGAGCTTGAGCTCCACAAAATGGGAGAGACTCCATCGGTCACTGATCGGTCACGGAAGCAATGACTCGAGAGTTCCGGTGTTTGTGATGCTACCGCTCGACACGGTGTCGATAGGGGGGAACTTGAATAGGCCTCGGGCGATGAATGCTAGTTTGATGGCGCTGAAGAGTGCAGGAGTGGAAGGGGTGATGGTGGATGCGTGGTGGGGAGTGGTGGAGAAGGATGGGCCTTTGAAGTACAATTGGGAAGGGTATGCAGAGCTTGTGGGGATGGTGCAGAGGCATGGCTTGAAGCTTCAGGTGGTCATGTCTTTTCATCAGTGTGGAGGGAATGTTGGAGACTCCTGCAGGTATGTCAGAGGCCGACAGTGTAGTTTCATTCTTAATTCTTATTTTCTTGGTGAAATACTAATTGGGTTTTTCATTTAGCCACTGCCCACTTTCAATTTGAATCATTTTCCCAATAAGATGGATTAATCGTAAGTTTTTTTGCCGGTTATATATTTTGCATGTTAATTCCTCGAGTTACAACTCAGGTATTTCTTTTTTATAATTAATGCATGTGTTTGGATTCATGATTTGTGAACCAAAAGAAAAGATAATCAGGAATAAAAATTTATTCCAATATGATTCGAAGTTAAGAAAACTAAAAGCTTATTATATCTAAAATAAGACATTTGTTCATTGAGTTGCTGCATAAATTATATCTTTTACATTTCCTTTTGATAATCAAATGAGAAAAGTGAAATTTTCGAACTTTTTTTTTTTTTTTCATATTTTTTGAGTTCCAAATGGATCATACAGTTCACCATTCTCACAATTTTTTTTTAATGTCTTCTGCATTGTTTGCATTATGGGTGTGTTAGTACTCAGCTCTTCCTATACATGAGAGAGAGACAGAGAGTATTTATTCATTTTATTGAGGGAGCAAGGTGGGTATAAATTGGAATGAGCTATTTAATTAATTATTTAGTCTAATTGGATTATGTGTTCAGCATTCCTCTGCCACCATGGGTGTTGGAAGAAATAAGCAAGAACCCAGAGATGATGTACACAGACAAATCAGGGAGGAGAAATCCAGAGTACTTATCTTTGGGGTGTGATTCACTGCCTGTGCTGAGAGGAAGGACACCCCTGCAAGCCTACTCTGACTTCATGAGAAGCTTCCATGACAGATTCAGAGATTACCTGGGAGATGTTATAGCGGTAATAATTAATTATCTTTTTGCCAAATGTGAAGAGAGCTAATTGTGTTTTGTACCCCCGCCTCCCTTTTCTTTTTCTTTTTCTTTTTCTTTTTGGGTATGTCCCTGTGCTCTTTCGGCCATTCCTTGGTGGGCTCACTGAAATAGAGCTGAGTCAAAAAAAGATACTCAAAAAAGGATAGAAATATAAACAAAGCAATTAATGAGACGGCGTGTTCTTTTTGTAAAATCCAACATGTTTGGAACAAAACAAGCCCAAAAAGTGGACCATAACAGCATTTAGTGCCACTCTAAAAAATCAAATGGTCGGTAAACAATTTATTCTGCTCTTATTTTCTTTCGTAGTAGTGATATTGAATAGTTTCATCCACTTTTAGCACCTCAAATTCAAATTTCACTGCAGGAAATTCAAGTGGGGATGGGACCTTGTGGAGAGCTCAGATATCCATCTTATCCTGAAAGCAATGGGACTTGGAGGTTTCCTGGAACTGGAGAATTTCAATGCTATGACAAGGTAAATTTTGCTAAAAAAAAATGAATTCAGCCTTTAACAAGTGACAGCCCATCAATCGGATGCATTCAAATGACAACAGATAACAAGCAATAATATCAAACAATTTCTATTGAACAAACCATCAAGAAACTCAAATAAGTTTTCCAAATACAACACAAAATTTTATACACTCAATTTCTAAACTGCTGCTCTTATCAAACAGTACATGAAAGCTTCACTACAAGCATCAGCAGAGGCAATTGGAAAGGGTGAATGGGGAAGAAGTGGACCGCATGATTCTGGACAGTACAACCAGTTCCCTGAAGATACTGGGTTCTTCAGGAGGGACGGGACCTGGAGCACCGACTATGGGAAGTTCTTCCTAGAATGGTACTCTGAAATGCTACTAAAACACGGCGATCTAATCCTGTCTGCTGCAGAAGCAATATTCCATGGAACCGGAGCAAAACTATCTGGAAAAATAGCTGGAATTCATTGGCATTACAGAACAAGATCCCATGCAGCTGAATTGACAGCCGGTTACTACAACACTAGACATCGAGATGGTTACCCACCAATAGCAAAAATGTTGAGCAAACATGGAGTCATATTCAATTTTACATGCATGGAAATGAGAGATGGAGAGCAGCCAGGGAATGCAAACTGCTCACCAGAAGGATTAGTCCGACAAGTCAAGATGGCAACCAAGGCTGCTGGAACAGAACTTGCTGGAGAGAATGCACTGGAAAGATACGATGCAGGAGCGTATGCTCAAGTCTTGGCAACAAGTAGGTCAGATGCAGGCAATGGATTGAGTGCATTTACTTATCTGAGAATGAGTAAGAGGTTATTTGAAGGAGATAATTGGCGGAACCTGGTGGAATTTGTAAAGAAAATGTCTGAAGGAGGTCGGAACACAAGACTTCCTGAAGCAGACTCAAGCCGGACAAACCTCTATGTAGGATTTCTCAAAGAGAAGAACGTGAAAAACACTAGGGAGGCTGCTCTAGTGTAAATAAATATGCATATGTTGTTCATATATATAGCGGCACAAATGTAGTGCATCCCATGATGGAGAGAAAAATACATATAGCCAAAAAAAAAAAAGATATCAATACGTAACATAATATTGCATTGTTATTTGAGACAAGAAGAAAATGATGAATATGTATCTACTTCTCCATAAAATGAATACAGGAACTTATAGGCTAATTCTCTTACAGTGCTCTTTGTAGTAGTGAAAAATTGGTAAACTGTTTCAAGAGAACTTAAAGGGAATTTAAAATTTTTAAAATGATTTAGTCCATTTTAAAGATGAGTTGATTTTTATTATAGCATGTAATTGAATCTACCTAGTATTCTTAGAATTTAAACGGCATTTAAGATTAGAAAAATAACCCTAATTTAATTAATATATATGGTAATTGCCATCTTGTTCATTTATGGCATCAATCAAAATAAAGAAAGAAAACAAAAGCAGAATTGCATTTATTCAATTTTGCCATGTAGAACATGAGTATTACACGATCAATTAACTTTCCTGCAGGAAGCTTCGTGGTTTGAGTTATCATCCCACACTAAAAGGCATCAACCAAGAGATTTTTTTATTTTTTTTTTCCAGATAGGAGAAGACAAGATTTCATTAAAAGATGAAGAATATACAAGGACAATAAGAAATCTTCCTAAAAAGAAATAGAAACCAAAAAAAATGAAGACAAATAAAAATAATGGCACTTGCCAATCCCACTGGAGATAAAAAAACACATGCTTTAAAACAACAATCTTCCTAAAAAGAAATAGAAACCAAAAAAAAATGAACACATAAAAACAAGAGCGCCTGCCAATCCCGCTGGAGCTCAAAAAACACATTACTTTAAAACAATCAACCAAGAAAAATCAACGTTCACAATGACCTATTCATGGTAGATCTGCACAATTTGAAAACTAAATAAAAATAATGTCACCATAAAATCATCTTAAACAACAGCTGATAACTTAAAGTTTCAAAATACATCTGTTAACTATGCCAAGAATTCCCAGATCCTCCATGACCCAGTTTGACATTATGGAGGAAAGCCTAGTTAGAAACTTATGTGAGGTCTTTGATGGTAGCTGGGGTGCAAACAAGCCAAGTCAAATAGAGCTTTACCATGTTCAAGCTCGAGCTCAATCTTGAGCACAAGCCAAAAGATCAAATAGAGCTTGAATATACTTGCTCAAGCTTGTTCATCAAAGTATATCAACTGAGTATGAGCTAAGCCCAGCCGAGCTTTACTATGCTTAAGCTCATTGGTTAAATTTTTAACAAAACTATAGAGGTTGAGTCAAGCTAAACCAAGCTTGAATATACTTATCCACCGGAGCTTGGTACTGAGCTTCGGTTAATTTTAGTTTAAAGGTAAAAACTTATTTGATAAATCTATGAAATGAAAATACAAAAAATAAACACCAAGTGTTATGGTGATGCTACCACATCAACCCCCTTCTACCATACCGCAAATAGCAACTTCTAAGGGTGAATAAGTTTGCAACTCATCTCCTAACTCTTGGTACTCAAAGTAAATAGAGTTACATTAGATTTGTCAAACTGAAAATTTGGGGATTGGAAAAGGAGTGAAAAATAAATATAAGAGTCAAACCAAGTGGGTTTTAAATTGACATCCTTATCGTCGCTCCTATTTGGGCCAAAATGAGTCCACCAATCATCTTCTAAAAGGGTCTAATCTAAGCCGAGAAACAAGCCCAAACGAGCATATAAATGACTTGTTCACAAGCATAAATGAGCCGGGCTCAACCTTGTTTAGGCTAATCTCATTTAATAAATGAGCCTAAAACATAGACTTGGGAATCACTCATTTATAAAATGAATGAGCCGAGCGAGCCCTTAATATATGGTTTGTTTGCAGCTCTAGTGGTACAGAGGACATGGCCTGATTCCACCACTGACCTCTTCTGGAGTTGTAGGGCTTGAAGCCCCATGGTAGAGTTTACAGTCCAGTCCAACTTTCTTGTTGAATAACCTGAATCAGGAATTTGAGTTATCCGCTGTGGTTTTTGGGTCTTCTTGTTGAAAATTCTCTTTCAGTTGTATCATTTTTCTTTTGCCCTTTTTCAGCTGGAGATCAGAGAATATGAGGAGTAGAGTTCAGAGGCAGCTCTTTCTTTTGTACTGCTTCAGATTATGGTGCAACATGCTCTTCCCCTTTGCCCATGGACCTAGGCATGTGACTAAACCACATGAACTTATGTGCCTTTTGTTCTTACCAACTTCAATCACTCCATTTTTTGTTGTGTGCCCCACCCCCTGACAACCCCATTTAATCTAGGTATTTCTATAACAGTATAAAAGTATCTGATGTAAAAAGGAAGAGGAGGCTTAACACAATGGTAGAGTTATCGCTATGTGACCTTAAGGACACGGGTTCAAGGCGTGAAAACAGTCTATTGCAAAAATGTAAGATAAGGTTGTGCACTGTAGACCCATCCTAGTCTGCCCCTTCCACAAACCCCACCACATACATGGGAACTTGGTGTACCACACTGCCTTTTTTTTGAAGTATCTAACATAAAAGAAAAAAAAAAACACGACAATGTGATACCCAAATTATCTATTCAACAATAATATCACCAAATTTTGAAATAGAGCTATGAAGTGAAGTAAACCAGTCAAACTCACTCCATTAAAAAAGGCTTGCCAAAAGCATCAACAATATGACGAGGTGAAGCTCAATCACATG
This sequence comes from Malania oleifera, assembly GCF_029873635.1. Taxonomy (NCBI): domain Eukaryota; kingdom Viridiplantae; phylum Streptophyta; class Magnoliopsida; order Santalales; family Ximeniaceae; genus Malania; species Malania oleifera. The sequence goes on along the minus strand of NC_080425.1, from coordinate 4,546,319 downwards.
TTAAGTTCATTAGCTTTAGAATCAAGCCTGTTACTCAATTTAGTTGACGTGTAAAACCATAGGACAAACAGAGCTGCTTAAGATGAAAATGAAAACAACTCAATTAGAGGCTCACAGAAGGCTGTTTTTACACAATAAAGAAACTCAGCTCAACCATTCTTTTCCCTTTCAGTTTTATGAGCCCGAACTTATTAAACAAAGCTCATGCAACAATCTACTCAACTCAACTCATCAGTAACCCCTTTTTAAAAATATAAAGTTGGTTGAATGAATCTTATGATTAGTCTAAGAGGGCTTTTTTACGGTGTCAACACCAGCATTTCTACTTTCCTAAAAAAGCCTGAAACTAATCTCACTAAGTACAAAAAATGAAGTGTAAAGGGCAAATAACAGATGGGGAAAGGAAGGGTTCCACTCTTTCGTGTGCACAAGTGCATGAATGGGCATGCATGCATGAGAGAGAGAGAGAGAGAGAGAGAGAGAGAGAGGACATGAAAATTGCTTTTAAGATTATTGAAATTAGCTGCATTCACAACCATAACATGGAATTTTTTTTTTCATAGGTCAATATATACATATGCACAAACACACAAACTCTCCATTCACACTGCCCCTTTCAAACAATTGAATCTAAACTGAAACCTGTACCAAACAATTCTCTAAGGTTCAAAAAAGGTGCACTAAAATCCACACCTCTTTACAGATGTTAAGAGATTTTTAAAGTTCATGTGACCTACATTCAAAAATATTTGTGCCCCACCAAGTGAGACCTAAGGCTTGACTACAGTTCTTGTATTCAATAATACTTAAATTCCTCAACTTCACATTCCCTTTCAACTCTCCAAGAGAAAACTCCTAATTTCAATTACTGAGCTACTTTGTAAAGCTTCTAGAGAGGGACAAGATGCTGGCACCCAATGAATTTTTCATAGAAACCACCAAGTTCCAACTACTTTAACATAATATTCCCTGGGAGGCTGCCAAGTGCCAAGGCAAATAACAGTGGCCTTTGAAATGGTAGAGAACCCCTAACTTCCAATTTCTCAAGAAAGGAGGAAAAGGAAATATTTTATAAAGATAAGATAAGAGATACTATTTCCCAAGAAGAGACTGTTGTGGACGCTTTCTATAGCAAAACACCCATGTAATAGAAGTTACCAAAAGGAAGATTTAGACTTATCTGAGGTCTGAGGAGTCGCAGTCGCAGCAGAAAGTGTAGAGGTCAGTCATATGTTGCGATTGTTGCTCATTTCATTCCTACATGGCCCAATGGTTTCCGAAATTTAGGATATGCCATTGGCAATGATTGCAATTTCTTGACAATATTGTGAAGTGAGGAGGAGCTCCTGTTTAGTTTGAAGGATATTTAGGGGCATAAGACTATAAAGAGTCAAAAAAGATCGTTTAGATACAATTACTTTGGGTGTTACAAAATGCATCAGGGTATATTTATGGGTGTCGTGATATGAGTTGAGACACTGTAGATGCAGATTCTTCATACCTTGCTAGAGCAGGGCAGCAATTTAAAAGAGGGCTCATTTTTCTTCCATTATAGAGTTTTCTGATAATCTGTCTTTCAGGTTTTCTCTCCAGTTTTCTTTTCAAAATTTCTAGTATTCCTTTCTTTTTCTTGATAAATTGTATACTTATAAAAAAAATCTCCAAATAGTATATAAGAAAATTCCAAAAAATATCCATTGCATAATTTCATTTTATGCCCTCCCCCTTTCTTAAAAATTAAATAAAGTAAAATAAAATAAAAATATTACCCCCAGAAATAAAAACGCAGATAGAAGGATTTCATAATTTTCGAGCAGGGGGTGAATTAAATCCTTTTAAGAAATAAAGCTTACTCAAATTGAAGGACCCTTAACTAGTTAGGGTTAATAGAATGAATCGAATTTTCACCACTATACTAGACAAATCAAGCAAAATAGAAGGATTCCATTTACAAGAAGCATCCCCTCAAAATCTGATTTTAAGCCTAGATTTTATTTACAAACTTTGCCCACCCAATACACCAGTCCGACCACTTCTTCTCCTAAACAGAAGGAAACATCAAGTAAGATTTTTTTTTTATTTTTTTTTTATTTTTTGCAAGCATCTACCCATAACCCATCTATCCAAAATTTTATGCTGTTTATATAAACATATAGAATTATTGCTTAAGGAAATAAAGGGCATCCTCAGGCCACAAGGCACCCCCTTTGTGTGTAGGGGGAGGGTCATCAATGTACACAGCCTTACCCTACTTTCAGGAAATCAAGAGCAGAAAAAAAAAATTCAAGTCTACACCAAGCATCCACTCAAAATTTGACTCAAGATTTGATTCTGAGCTCCAATCATCTAATACATTAGTTCCAAACAATCACTCCAGCAGAAAAGCACATCGCTTGGGTCTAGTACAAAGTGGAGATTTCAAAATTTACAAACCATCATCTATACAAGGAACATCTAAAATTTCTCAAACCATCATCTAAACAATGTATTTCTTGGTCAAAGATAACATAACAAGACATCAAACATGCACTGCACATGAAGGCCTGGAGAGAACGAGAACTTTCAGCCAAGGTCTGAGTACCTTCAGAAACAGGATCCATCCCTTGACTCCGCTCCAAGCAGAATGGATGAAGTCCTTTTCTTGCCGTCAATTCAAACTAAGCTGCTAATTTCCCCCCAAGACCCTGCCATTTCAGAAGTATGAATGTCAGATTTTGGATTCATCAAAATATGCATATTCCTGCATCCATCTAGATTCAACACTGAGTAATATACTGCAAATCAAATGAATACCAGATTTCAGATTCATCAAAATATGCATAAGCCTGCACCCATCAAGATACGATACTGAGGTCTAAGTAATAAACTGCAAATTAATTCAAATCAACCTTATCTCTAAGATATGCAGAAGCATGTAAAAGAAAAATACAGGTAATGGTTTTAGATTCAGACTCTGTAGTCTTTAGAAGTATCCTGAAAGAGACCAGGTACGTACATACAGGCATACATATACATATCTATACCAGAACATATCCAATTTAATACAAAAAGCTGATTTAGCACAGATTACAACCATGGACAGTTCTGCACTTGGTTAAAGCCATGTCATGTATCACCAAAACATCCAACAGAAAGAGAAGATGAAATTTATGAATTATAAAGGCCAGCGAAGGAATTAATTTTCATTGCCCTACCTTCTTGTTTGCGTAGAGGCAGAAAATTCTGTAAAAATATGTAATGTCCTAATATGCAATAACAGAGAAGTTTAAACCACCTATAACTTTACAGTGCTCTCTCACCATATGAAAAAGGTTAAATAACATTAGTTTTAGGTTCCTATCCTCTTTTCATCAACTCATCAAAGCACAAACATCTTTTTTCTGCAAGAAAAACCAGTGAAATTGATCAAATATCACAAATCATATTCATAGACTAAATTTAAGCTGCGAGTTGCAAGATAAAACCCAGATATGCGAGAGGGAGAAAAACATAGATCAAATCCCATATTTTTCAAAGTTCAATTTTGGTACTTCAAAAGGCATTTGTTTTACATGTCAAATAATTTGCCTCAAATATCTAAAGCCCCCATTTGGAATGTCTTAAAAAATAAGTACTTTTTCAGAAAAGTACTCTTTATAAGTACTTGTGTTAACAAGTAGTGTTTTTTTACCTTAAATAAATACAGCAACAACAAACCAATTATTAGGTCCCACTAGGTAAGGTCAGCTACATGAATCCTTTTCCGCCAAATTTTATGTGATCATGGACAATTTCTTTCCACAAATAAGTACTTATTTTAAAAAGTACTTTTCCCAACTACTTTTTTTTAGGAAAATAAGTATTTTTGAAAAAAAAATACTATTTCTGAAAAAAAATACTTACCTAAAAAGTACGTATATCAAAAACTACTTTTAGATAAATACTTTTTAGATAAGTACTTTTTCCAAAAAGTAGTTTTCCATGAGTTGCTCCAAACCATCCCTAAACTAATGATAAGCCAATTATAGATAAGCTTGCAAACCAACAAGAGGCTATGAGATAATGTGACAGCAATGTTACCTCCCCAAAAACCCTATAAAGCCACCAATCACCACCATCCTTGCCTAAGACTGATAAAATAGGGATAATGACACCTTATACTACTAACACCTTTTGACTTTGGTCGAAATCCCTCTTTTTGGAATTCGGCTTCAGCTCTTTATAAATTATAATAGATCCTTTTCAACGTTAATCATCCATTAGTTAATGTCACAAGTCACAACCACTCAGTGTATTGATGAAATCATGATGAGTGAGACATGGAGAGCTCAAGCATAGAACCTGAAGTTTGACGCCATTCTTTGATACCACTATTAGAGATATGACAACTTCATTAACCCCAAAACAACATCCATAATCAGATGACTAGCAATGAACACACTTTGATGGTAAGAAATCATACCCAGCAGAACTTTACTGTTAGAAAAATTCTTAACGTCTGTTTGGTATCATTTACGTTTTTTGTTTTCAGTTTTATACAGTGAAAAAAACAGATTATGAAAATGAATTTGTTTGCATCACTATTTTTCTGTTTCCGTTATTAGTTTCAACAATATTCAATAAAACTAAAAACCAAATTTTATGATTTTCACATAATTTGTCAACCTATTGCCCAAATACTTAATATCCAAAATTAACTTTCGTGGATTAAATCATAAACATAATTTTTAATTAAAATTAAAATAGAATGAACATATGAATTTCAAATATAATTAAAATGCAAATATACATAAATTTTCAATAAAACTAAAAATAATAAAATCCATTTTAAAAATATGTTACTATTTTTCAATTATCATGTACAATAAGATTGCTTTTGTAAAGTGAATTTAGAAATAAAATAATCAAGATAATTATAATAATTTTTACTGTAATATTTTAAATATGTATTACTTTGTACTTTAATTATTTTAATCATATTTTTTAATTGTTATATGACTCAAGGACAAAAATGAGCATTTGTTCAATCAAGCTTTTAATTTGTTTTAGTTTTAGAAGTTCTAACCAAACAAGTTGTTTTCCAATTTTTAGATTTTGTTTTTGGATTTTAGTTTTTATTTTCATAATTTTTGACAATGATACCAAATAACCACTTGGTTAAAATCACAAAATACTGGTATAAAAACTAATAGGCATGAAGTTTCTAATGATCTTTCTCAGGTACAAAAGTAATAATATTGGAATAAGCACTCCCGTGTACCACTCCATTTACAAAAAGAAGAAAAAAAGTCTTTAAATACTTTAGAAAAACAATCCCTCTTCCCAATACCCCAACAGAAGCGGAAAAGTTCCATAGTAAAGCCATCAGGTCCAAAGGCCATCTCCTTCTCTATATTAAACACAGCCTTCCTCAACTCCATGCTATTAGCTTTCTCTTCCTCCAACATTGGGAACCAATCTAAACCTTCGGTCTATTACTATTGACCACCACCAAAAAAACCTCTAACCAATTATATAGTACATGGAATTCGCCTAACATTGCAATTCCACTAAAACAATATAAGACAACCAAAGATAACGGTTACTCTCTAAGTGCCCCGCATGATAGCATCTTTCCCATTTTAAGTCAATTTAGAGTTTGAGATACAAGTTGAATATTCCAACCACACAGCCAAACCCAATAGGGGCTGTTTCTCAAAATGGAGGAACTGAACTCACCATTCAGTGCCATATTAACAAGTGATTCTGCATGCTGTTCTAATAGTCTGTGTGTCAGTACATTGCACTCCACTTTGAAAAATAGATGGAGTCTTTGATTGAAGGCAAATTCAGCATAAAACCCAGCATCTCCTAATTCAGAATCTTTATCAACTTTAAGAATAAGTTGAACCCCCTTCCCTCACCCAAAGAAAATAAACACTCACAAGCATGCTCTAACCCAGCTTGACCATCATATTTCAACGTTTACCACAATACTATCCCAATCATTCTGGTAAAATCACCCATCCAAATTGCCTCATCATCCCTTGGCAAGCCACCAACAGCTGCTCTTCCTAGGTTACCCTTACACATTCCACCAGCATTGTGCCTGATCCACCCTAATGGCGGTAATCTCCACCTAATGAACATTTTTTCTCCTCTAGGCTCAGAAAATGTCCTCTTTTTAAGAAGGTTTTAAATAATGGTCGCAACCGTTACGTAACGGTTTTTTGGGTTACCGATACCGTTACACACCACGAAATCGGTGGGAAGAAAATCATGGATATAGCGGCCATTACGGACCACGACCATTACATAAAGGCCTCTACGGACATTACATAACCGCTATGGGACTGTTACGCCAAAAAAAATATTTTATTTTTTACTTTTTCTTATCACTTTTTCCATCTCTTTGACAAATAATTCTCAATATACTATGTGGCAAGAGGGGGAAAAGATTACAATGAGGATGACAATGATACAAAATTTACTATTTCTTTAAATACTCACAAGAGATGCTTTAATTAACAATTTGAAAATACTAACTTGTTAGGAAAATATTTTATTTTGATAATATTAGTAATGTGATATTTATGTTCTATATTTTTCAACTTCAACCTTCTTTCTTTTCTAGCTATTTTATATTTGTATTATTCATATGTATTATGTGTCTAATAGATTAATGGAGTGTATAATGTATTTTATTTCATTAATTTTTAGCACACATAAGAATTTATCACAGATAAGAACAATGAGAAATATAAATATGCACAAACACGTAACTTTTCTATCAATGGTGGTTTAAAACAAATGTAAACTTGTTGCCCTTACCAAATAACTTAGTTACTCAAACTAAAGGATCCAAAAAACACTCAAACTCTTTTTAAGAAGGGCTAAAAGCTTAAAACATGCAAGTACGCTAATATGCACAAGGTTGTGTGTGCTTCAAAAAAAATTCACGGCCGTTACACCTGCTTCCCGTTACACCAATTACCGTTACGTTACGCTACCCGCTACCGCAATTTAAAACCACTAAAAACTATTGTCTAAAGTCTGAGCAAATTTATTATGTGACTGACAAAATAATCCTCAAGTATCCTCTTTATCACACAGTGCCATTTAAACCAAAATATGAGTCCAAACACCACCAGAGAAATGAAAATCTCCAACATCACCCCACGGAAAATGTTTCTTCAAATTAAGCTTAATCCACATTTCAAGGCTACACCCAAAGAATTCTTCTTAGGCAATCACTCCAACTAGCCTTTCCCATATCATCCTTGCCTCCTCAAAATCCCTTAGGAAATGTAGAAACAATATCAAGGTGATCAAAGCACTTTCCATTGTTCAGGGATGAAACAAATTTGTGCTCGAACCTGTTGAAATATTTTCTAAAATAATCAATTTTATGGGTTTTCAAAGTCTTTCATTTCTGTATTTTCTAAAGCATTTATAAGGAGCATTTGATGCTATGTGGGTTTGTCCCACATAGGAAAGAGTGAAAAAGGTAAAGTTATTAATAAATGATAAGGTGAAACATTCTCTTAAAATTGGTTAAAAGATAGTGCTAGTGTGTACTCTAGTACACGCACCGTCCACACACGCGCACACGCGCGTGGCGTAGGCTATAAGGTGCTAGTGACGCATTTCGATGGCGCACAAGCACTTAGCACTTTGCACGTTTGCATCATTGTAAGATCGTGATTATTGATCATAATCGGATAGCTTAAAATTAATCTTATATTTTTTATAAGATCAAGTGGTGCGATCTGAACCGTATAAATAATCTAATGGTCAAATTTTAAATTTGAACAGATGTAACTGTTGGGAATAGGCATAATTTTGTCTATTTAAAGACAGAATTAACTCCAAGAATCCAACAAAAATATTCAATCATTCTCTCCTTCTCTTTCTCTCATGAGACTTTCACAAATTATATTTTCTTCAATTCTGAGTTATGTTTTCTGTAGAATTAGAATTCCAAAAAATTTGTTCAAATTCTTCTAAGGGTGTTTGTGATCAATTTTTCGTTTGTGTATAACGCAAATTGATATTAGATTATATTCTGAGCTTCATTGTATCCTGAAAACCTATTTGCTGACTCAATACACACCAATCTGGTGGGGGCAAAAAAGAAAACGACATTGTAACGTGCCTTGAAGCATTTTTTGTTCTACAGCATTTTCTATTTTTCCTTTTACATTCTTAAAACGTTATTTACAAAATGGTTGGTTCTTCAACCTTGAGGGAATTCACTACAGATTTTGTCAAACTTGAATGATTTGATGGAAGCAATTTCAGGCTCTAGCAAAAAAAAAAAGGTGCACTTTCTTCTTGCGGGTCTCAAAGTGGTGTATGTTCTAACAACCCCCAAACCTACTGTGAATGAGAATGAGACTTTGGCTCAAGGATGTGCAAAGCTAAAATGGGAACAAGATGATTATATATGCAAAGGCTAGATTTGCAATTCAATGTCAAGCAATCTGTTTGATCTATATTAGAATATGGCTACTGCGAAAGAGTTGTGGGATGCACTTGAGGCTAAGTATTTCACAGATGATGCGACTAGTAAGAAATTTCTGATTGGAAAATTTTTCAATTATACCATGCTTGATAGTAGGCCTGTTGTAGAGCAGTTTCATGAAATTATGCATATCGTTAACCAGTTTAATCAACATAATATGAAAATGGATGAATGCATTTCTGTTTCGTCTATTATTGATAAGTTACCTTCATCCTAAAAAGATGTTAGAAAATCATTGAAGCATAAGAAGGATGATATGTCTCTTGAACAATTGGGCCAACATTTCCAAGTTGAGAAAGTGTTTAGGCAGAACTAGAAAGGTGCAAAAGAGCATACTTCCAAGGTGCATATGATGGAAGAAGGAAGCAATTCTACACAGCCCCAACATCCCAAAAAAGGGAATCTGAAGAGGAAGTTCAATTCTGTCAAGAATTAAAATCAGAAAAAGAAAGGTTCATGTTTCCATTGTAGAAAACCTGGACACTACAAAAATGAGTGTCGTCTTCTCAAGAAAAAGCAAAATGGAACAAACTCTAACAAGTTTGTAGCTATGATTTCTGAAATCAATGCTTTTGAAGATGATTGTGCATGGTGGATTGACTCAGGTGTAACAAGGCATGTTTGCAAAGACAAAAGTTCAAGTATGAACCGGTGGAAGATGGCAATGTTCTCTACATGGGAAATTCGTCCACTGTCGTAGTCAAAGGCAAAGGAAATGTTACTTTTGAATTTACGTCTAGAAAAAGTTTAACTCTCACTGATGTATACCATATACTAGAAATTAAGAAGAATTTAGTTTCTAGAAGCCTACTTAATAAGTTTGGCTTCAAGTTAGTGTTTGAATCTAACAAATTTTGTACTCTCCAAGGTTGGAGTCTTTGTGGGAAAGGGCTATATGTATGATGGTATGTTTAAGCTTAATACCAATAAAGTGAATGTTTTTATTTATATTGTTGATTCACTTTCTTTATGGCATAATCGTTTAGGTCATGTTAATACTACAAAATTGCATGATATAGCTAATATGGAATTAATTCCTAAATACGTAAATGACATGGATAATAAGTGCAGTGTATGTATTAAAAACAAAATAACCAAAAAACTTTTTCCTAACAAAACTACTAGAATTTCTTCTTTACTTCAATTAGTGCATAGTGATGCATGTGATTTGCATAATACACCTACCATAGGAGGCAAAAAATATTTTGTAACATTTATAGATGATTTTTCTAGATTCTGTTATGTTTATCTTATGCATACTAAAGATGAAGTAATTGATAAATTTAAGGTTTATAAGGCAGAAGTTGAAAACCAATGTGACACTAACATAAAGTGTCTTAGATCGGATAGAGGAGGTGGATATCACTTCCCCGCCTATTGTGAATCTGTAGGTGTGATACATGAAACTTCTGCAGCATATACTCCACAACAAAATGGAGTGGCAAAAAGGGAAAACCGAACATTGGTTGAAATGGTCAATGTCATGATGTCAAATTTAGGACTATGTAGGGGTTATTGGGGTGAAGTCTTACTAAGTGGTTGTCATATATTAAACAAAGTTCATTTTAAGATGACTAAGACTTCTCCATATGAGTTAAAAAAAGAAAAGAAATCTTAATTTAAAATATCTTAAAATTTGGGGTTGTAGAGCAATTCTAAGGCTTCCTGAACCTAAGATAAGGAAATTAGGTGAGTGAAGAATAGAATATGTATTCTTTGGCTATGCTGAACATAGCAAAGCTTACAGATTCTTGGTAATTGAACCAAATAATTCTATAAGAGTTAATTCAGTGATAGAATCCAGAGATGCAGAATTCTATGAAAATAAGTTCACTTCCATACAAAAGATTAGTGATCAAAATAAATCAGTGGAGACTTTGAAACCACTTCGTACTAGTGGTGAACCTTCTGAACCTAGTGAACCTAGGAGGAGTAAAAGGAGGAGAACAACAAAGTCTTTTGGACCAAACTTCAAAATTTACCTAGTAGAAGGCACTAGAGAATCACACTCTAGACAAACTATAACTTCACCAAATGTGGAATCAGATACTCTTACTTATGGAGAGGCAATGATGTCTCAAGATTCTGCATTTTGGAATGAAGCTATAAACGATGAAATGGTTTCTATCATGGGTAATAAAACCTAGAAATTGACTGATTTACCTCCTAGTTCAAAACCAATAGGCTGTAAATGGATCTTCAAAAAGAAAATGAAGGTAGATGGAACAATTGACAAGTTCAAAGCAAGGTTAGTAGCTAAAGGCTTTACACAAAAGGAAGGCATAGACTACTTTGATACTTATGCTCTAGTTACTAGGATTGCAACTATAAGAGTCTTGCTTGCCTTAGCTTCCATCTACAAGTTCGACATTCATCAAATGGACGTAAAAACTGCATTCTTGAATGGAGAATTGGATGAAGAAATTTACATGGAACAACCTGAAGACTTTATTATCCCTGGAAATGAATCTAAAGTATGCAAGTTGGTTAAGTCTCTTTATGTACTTAAACAAGCCCCAAAACAGTGACATGAAAATTTTGACCAAGTTAATCTTTCTAATGGCTTTAGGATACATGAATCTGATAAATGTTGTATATAGTAAGTTCAACAAAAATAAAGTTGTAATTATTTGTTTATATGTTGATGATATGTTAATTTTTGATACTGATATTGAATGTGTTAAGAAACTTTTGTCATCTAGTTTTGATATGAAAGATATGGGTAATGCAGATGTCATTCTGGGTATTAGAATAATTAGAAACAATGGTAAATTGATTCTCACCCAATCACACTATATTGAAAAGATACTGAAAAAGTTTAATCACTATGACTACAAACTTGTTAGCACATTTTTTATGAAAATTTGAAATTATTTCCTAACACTGGTAGAGCAATAAATCAGTTAGAATATGCTAGAGTTATTGGTTGCTTGATGTATGCTAGGACTTCTACTAGACCTGATATTGCATTTGTTGTAGGTAAACTTAGTACATATACTAGTAATCCTAGTGATATTCATTGGCATGCTATATATAGAGTGTTAAAATATTTGAAAAATACTATGGATAATAGCATACATTATGAAGGATATCCTACTATTTTAGAAGGATTCACAGATGCCATTTGGATCACTAATTGTAATGATCATACATCAACCAGTGGGTAGATATTCACCGTTGGTGGACGAGCTATCTCCTGGGGTTCAAAGAAGCAAAACCTTATAATAGATTTCACTATGGCATCAAAATTTGTAACTTTAGCTTCTTGTAACAAAGAGGCTGAATGGCTTATTAATTTGTTATTAGAGATTCCATTTTGGCCAAAGTCTACACCACCTACATCTTTCATTGTTATAGTGAGGCAACTTTGTCACGGGCATATAGTAATATATATAATGGCAAATCCATACATATTGGCCTAAGACATAGTTATGCAAGGCAATTAATTACTGATGGTGTAATTACCATAAATTTTGTGAGTTCAAGCCAAAATTTGGCAGATCCATTAACAAAAAGACTTGCAAGAGACATGATCTGGGAAATATCAAAAGGGATGGGACTTAAATCCATAACCCATAGTCACCAATGATGGAAACTCGACTCAACACTAGAAATTTTTAAGATCTTGAGTTCAATGAACAAAGTACATCATATGTAGTGACTGGAAGCACTAAAATGTATATGTGTCACATTTCTATCCCAAGGAAAATAGTTCTTTGTACCTGTAATGTGAAAAAGGTGAAGGTTGAGCTTAAACTCTTAATAGGATTATAACAGGTTCTGTGAGGTACTTTAATTACAGGGCTACCTTTGATAAATCTACCTATACGAGTGTCGAAAGTGGTGCCGCTTCCTATGAAAAATGGATTTATCTCTAGAGCACTTATTAAACTATAATATATAGACGCAAGGCCAATCCACGCATCGGCTTTTGGTAACACCCAAAGATCTGATAATTTGGGTGTGATATGTATCCGATTAATCAAAAGAGGATTACTAGTTCAAAGTTCGTCTACTATGTAATCTTGGTTAACTTTGATATGTATTCACTAAGTGAAGGTTCAAGTTCTAAAAACACCTTCATTTTTGCATAACTTTTCTCTCATCTGCATAAATTGTTTTTCATCTATATTTTGAAAATGGTGGAGGAATGTTGAAATATTTTCTAAAATAATCAATTTTATGGATTTTCAAAGTCTTTCATTTTTGTATTTTCTAAAGCATATATGAAGAGCATTTAATGCTATGTGGGTTTGTCCCACATTAGAAAGAGTGAAAAAAGAAAAGTCATTAATAAATGATAAACTGAAACATTCTCTTAAAATTGGTTAAAAGATAGTGCTAGTGTGTACTGTACACCCTAGGACGGTGCTTCACACTGTCTGAACACGCACACGCACTCACACGCGTGCATGGCGTGGACTGTAGGACGCTAGTGGCACATTTAGATGACGCACAAGCACTTTGCACACTTGCATCGTTGCGAGATCGTGATCGTTGATCATGATTGGATGACATAAAATTAATCTTATATTTTTTATAAGATCAAGTGGTGCGATCTAAACCGTATAAATAATCTAACAGTCAGATTTTAAATTTGAACAGATGTAATAGTTGGGAATAAGCATAACTTTGTCTATTTAAAGACAAAATTAACTCCAAGAATCCAACAAAAATATTCAATCATTCTCTCCTTCTCATAAGGCTTTCACAGATTTTATCTTCTTCAATTCTGGGTTCTATTTTCAGCAAAAATCGAATTCTAGAAATTTGTTCAGATACTTCTAAGGGTGTTTGTGATCAATTTTATGTTTGTAAATAACGCAAACTAATATCAAATTATATTCTGACCTTCATTATATCCTAAAAAAGTATTTTCTGATCTGTTGGGAACAAATAACAGTTTAAAGAAAATGACATTTGTAACGTGCCTAGAAGTGTTTTCTGTTCTGCAGCATTTTCTTTATTTCTTTTTACATTACCCAAGTTCATAACCAAATTCTAGGCAAATGTTAGCCTTTCCAGAATGAATTTCCCATTTATGGTCCTCGAGTATAATGCTAACCACACCATCAATTCCCAGTTCCCGCGACTACCATCCACACACAAACACATGAGAGAGAGAGAGAGAGAGAGAGAGAGAGAGAGAGAGAGAGAGAGAGAGAGAGAGACCGTTCAGGAATGCGGAGGGACGGAGGAGTTGGAATTGGAGCGACGAAGGTCATCGATGAGATCGCTGAGCTCTTTTCGAGCGGATTCCCGGCCAAACATAAAACCGTACCTGAGGAAGAAGATTGAACAATGGTCGAACTCTTGCTTTCTTGTTCCAAGGATTAAGAAATCTAAGATATGAATGCAAATCAAAGTAGAAAACGAAACCCTAGTGCTAGAGAGAGAGAGAGAGAGAGAGAGAGCGAGAGCTTACCAGAATGAGACAGCGGAGAAGACTCCAGCAGTGGCGATCGTTTGGGTGAGAGTGAATGGCTTGGGCATCGTAGGAGAGACGACGACTTGAGCAAGAGAGTGAGAAAGCAAGACACACTCCGCGGCAGTGGCCGGAGTTCTTCTGAACGACGGACAAGGGCTGATTTCGCATGACGACCCCGTTTTATGATAAAATCTCAACATTTTTGCTTTTGGAGGAGCAATTTGCTAGTTGCTCAAAAAAGTAATAAAATAAATAAAGACGAAACAGAATTTTATGTGGTTCGGATATATCTACTCCACGGACGGATTAGATTAAAATTTCACTAATTGGCGAGAAATTACAATATGATATGGATATGACCTTAAACAGAATATTTCTCATTATTTTTTTTATATCTCTTCTCTTTCTTTCTTCTTCTATCTTTCTCTCTTCTTTTTTTCCTACTCTTCCTTTTTTTCTACGTCACTAGTAATGTGGGAGGAGGTATTTATAGTCTTCACAAGTTAACTAATGTTAACTTTATTAGTGCAAACATATGTGGTAGGTTCACATTGGGACATAATTAGTGCAGACATATGAGACAAGTTCATAAGAATATGAATTAATGCAGACATTAGGGAATATGAATTATTGCAAACATTAGGGGCATGTTCATTAGGATATGAAAAGGTGGACAAAATATGGATGAATAGCAGCCACACTCATCTATTCATAACACTCCCTTTTGGTTGTCACTCATACATTAACTCATTCTACTAAGATCTTTAAGATGACTCATTTTGATAAGATGAACCAATTTCTTGAATGTTGTAATAGGCAAAGTTTTGGTGAACAAATTTGCTAGATTATCATTTGATTAGATTTGTTGAACATATATATCACCATTCTTCTGAAGTTCATGTGTATAGAAGAATTTTGGAGAGATATATTTCGTTATGTCATCCTTTATGTATCCTCCTCTCAGTTGAGCCATACATACAGCTTTGTCTTTATATAAAACTATTGGAATATCATTGATTGATTGAAGATCACAATTTTCCTAAATATGAGAGATCATTGATAGACTAGCCTTATGGATGGCTAATATTTCAAAATGATTGAAGGATGTTGCTATAATCGCCGGTTTTACTCTCAAATAGCGTAGAATGTGCTTAATTTAATTCTAGTGTCACCGAGTAGGAGCATAGTTATATCTTGCTAGTAGACTTACAGCAAATGTAATGTCAGGTTTTGTACAATTTTTTAGATACATTAGAGAGTCGATAGCACTTAAATATGGTACTTCAAGACCAAGTAATTTCCCCCTCCCCCCATCATAAGGTCAAAATTGATTGTTTGAATAAAGCATGTGAATATATTTCATTAATTATGAATTTTTGTTTAAATAAGCATATAAATATCTTTCATTGATTGTGAATAATTATTTCTATCATTGTTTGAATAAGCATGTGAAGATCGATTTATTTCTATATCTGCTTGTATAGCTTTGAAGATTTGATTGTATGTAGGTTAAAGATTTGATTGTATGTAGGTTTGAATAGATACTTGGGTATAGTTGATTAAATTGTAAATATTTGTTTCCATATATATATATATCTGAAATAGCATGTGAATAAATGTGACAGATTGCGAGATTAGGTTAAGCTTATAAATTCACACACTTTCACACACTCTATACCCGGGCTTTCCCCTACTAGGATTAGATAGGAGTGTAATAGTGTCAGTCCCTTCGTGGCAAAGCTTGATGGTACCCGCAAACCACTCCGCTCAGTGCGGGCTTTATTCGGACCCCTATAGGGGAGGGTTGAAGTTCAATTTGGGAATCTTGTCATCAACAAGGAATAGAGTCTAGCCACACATAATTATCCATAATCCTTTGCCTAGGATAGAGCCCTAAAGAACCCCGTATATACAAACCTACCTTGGGTCGGGGTAGGAATCACATCTTTCTCCATGTATAGTCTTTTGTATATATGTTTGGTGTTGTGTTATGCATCTTGTATCCATTTTAGACATGCATACTACTTAACCATTATTCTAGAAAAGCCCAATAATGAGATCATGGTCCATCCTTTCAAAAAAATAAAACACTTGGCCTAAACATTTTAAAAGATGGGTCGGTCCAATCCTTTTCAAGTAACTCGGACCCAACTCTTTTCAAAACAAATCTAGGCCTCACCTCTTTCTAAACAAAAAACTCGACCCAGGCTTGATTTTCAAAAAGGGCCAAACTCATTTCAAAAGGGGGCTTCGGCCCTATTACTTAAAAATCTAGGCCAACATTTTTAAAACAATCCAAGCCCAACTCTCTTTAAACTGGCCTCGACCCATCAAAAAATAGCTTGAAGCCCATATTTTGAAACACCCAAGATCCAAGCGCACATCAAAGTCCACAAGCCTGCGTTGAACCAACCTAATGGGTTGACTCACGCGAGTTAATCCCAAACCCATATCATAACTTGATCCTTCATAGGATCTAAGGTATATGAACCATCATCAAGGAAAGGAATGGTTGATGGAGGAATTGAATTGAATTAGTGGTCCTTCAATGGTCGGCTTAATCATGAAACCTTTCATTAGTCGATGGGGATTTTTTTCAGAATTCTGGCAAAGTAATTATTTAGGTTACATTGCATTCATGCACTTCACACATAATTTTACACATAGCCATGCACGATAGGCTGCATACATATTCATATTCATATTTGCATGTATTTTTGCACTAGTTACACCCATGCATAAACACCCATTACACAACATAATCATGCATCATATGCTCAATTTCATAACCATGCATGCATAGTCATCTCCAATAAATCAATAATCACATCCCAATTTTCTGTAAAATCGGTGTGCTGAAGTGGCAAAGTTAAAGATTCAAGGTTCCATCATTGAGTAGAACAAAAACAATCTCTCTATTCTATGTGAAAGGTTAGAATCATGGGAACCCGTTGCCCGATCACACTTGAAATGTTGCAAATGTCATCGAGTTGAAGGATTGATTGGTATTCAACTTCAGAAGTGAACTCACGTGATACAAAAATTATGTGCTTGATCACCTAAGGGTGATAATAAGAGGAATGCATCCATTCTTTTCATTCAAATTATTTTGAAATTGAATGAAATAAGAATGTCCTTCAGTCTCATCTCATCCTATCCTCCTTGGATCATCACCTTGTGCCAAATTTTGCCTATTTTTGCTTGCATTTTGTGTAAGTGATATAGGAAATAGTTTTGTCAGTACAAAGGACTTTGGGCCATTAGTTGGTTTTGGGAGTCTATTCAATGGGGCAAAAAAAAAAATGATGATGAAGGAAAAGCCTCCAAGCTAGAAGACCCCCACTTCAAGACGTTGTCAAGGAGCCTCGTTGGGATGTGGATTTCAAAATGATGAAGAGTCGTAAGAGAAATATACAAAAATGACTTATCAAGTTCTGTCATACATTTGTTTGATGAAATCAATGAACAAAGTCTCTTTCCTTTGTTATCAATGTTATGATTTGTGTCTTAAGAGTATAATGATTATATTCTAATTAAATGAGGGGTGACCAGCTTTGACCGACCAGTATTCTCATAAAAAAAAAAAATAAACCAAACAATGATTTACCATTTGTTAACCAAGTTGAGCCTGAATGTTAAACCAATCTTTTCTTAAAAGTCAGTTCATTAGAAATTCAACCTAGGTTTGGGTCTCCTAGTGTTTGACAAATCATTTGAGGCGATGGTCACTACCAAAATGATGGCAAACCCTTTTTCTGCTACCCAAAAGAAAGTCAAAGAAGAAATCTCTTGTAAGCCCTTTTTGAGCCTAAAAAAATCAATTCTTAATTAACCCGTCAAAGGATCTCACCCCACACTAGGATAGTTTTAAAATAAAAAAAAATAAAAAAAGATCAGTCCTAAATAGAATTCAAATGAAAATGAAGTTAAGATTCCTTCATAAAAGGAAAATCAAAAATTGAGGTAAAAGAAGAAGAAGAAGAAGAAGATGAAAAAGCAAAAGAGAAAAAAAAATGAAAAAAAGAAATAATAAGAAAAGGAAGAAGAAAGAAAATAAGGGACATGATTTATATGTGATCTTTGACTGGCGAATACCTGTGATGAGATTGATAAATTTTGAGCCTTATTTAAATCTTTCTTTGTTTAACCCATACCCCTAGCCTACATTACGGTTCAAATGAATGTCCTGACTAGATTGATACATATTGTCGTCTAAGATGAATTGTCAAACTCAACATTGAGTCTAAACTACGTAATGACCTGATCTTGAAAAGGTACGTAGGCAACTTGTTCAAATGACAAGTTCGGTCAATGTTTTTCGAATACTGCACCACAAACTGGGGTAGAAATTTTTATTATGGGATACAATTTTTTAGCCTTAGTTTCCTTATTCTTATTGAAACCTAAATCCTAAGCCTACATTGCGTCCCGTGTCTTAAAGTCTACCCTGAGATTGGAATTTTGATTAGACTACCTAATGAGACACTAGTTATAATTCAAGACAGAGAGTTTGAAATAAGCTTGAAATAAGTAAGAAAGAATGTCTAAGTGGTGATATAGTGGAGGAGTTATGGTTATGAGGCTAAAATTGTAACGATCTCAAATTTATATCATTTTTATTATATTTTTTTTCTTCATATGAACTATTCTGATACCCCCTGCTATGAAACTCGGGCCACAAAAGGCACCGGGGTAATCCTGTATACTATAATCATACCTACGCAGTAGAAACATAAGTCATACAACCGTAAATGCCAAACAATACAAGGAATCTGTATCTCTAAACCATGGCTATATAATACATCTCTCTCCAAAAATATCTATCCCAAAAACACAACACCCAACACAAACTTACCCTATAACTAGGGTAACCAAGTAAACTCTCTATCCACGAGCCTGATCCGCTCGCCTAGCTGACTCACCTAAAAAATGTTAAAGTTATGGGGTAAGTCCATGCTCAATAAGTGGAAATATGTTATTACTAGTGTGTGGCGACTAAGTTACATATATTTTAAATAACATCTAAACTATAATAAATGATAAATCTGTAAAGCATATCTTACATTTTTCACAATTTAAAACATAATTGTATCATCTGAGTTTTCTACTTTTCATATTGCTAATATCATACTAAATTTATCAAATACTGTAATACTATATACATAGACATAACTGTGTTTTATCCCTGGAACTTTGTTTGTCATGATTTGACCCCTCATGACAGGGTTGTGCGACTCGTAAGAGGGACTTAATCTGGCCGACCCTCCAGATAAGTCACTATACTCTACACTACCTCAGCCCGGCCAAACTGTATGCTCTCCTAGGCGCGGGACTAGCTGCTACCTAGTCAAACTGGCCCCCTCAACCCAGCAAACTGGGGAGCTGCATCCTCTCCGAGCACAGTTGACGGTACCCACACACTATTTGAGATATGTCGTTGCACTTTATCTGTATTAGCAATGGTATCGCGCTCTGTATTATGTATCTGTATCTGTCTATAATCTTTCCACAAGGATGTGATACTATATATATACATATATACTCTTTTACTGTTTTCATCATGTTTCCAAAATAACCATAACACTATAACTCTGTACTGTAAATATTGTATAACTGTGGCATCTTGATACTATATTGTATAATTTGTCTATATCATCTATCTGTATAATCTGTCTGTATACTCTGAGTGTTATGACATTTAGGAAAACATGACATACTGTAATTATTGTATAAACTTATCTGTATAACTGTAATGTACTGATTCTAAATAAACTGTAATATACTAATCTAAATAAACTCTGTACATGAACATATATCTGTTTGTATAATATCTGTGAATATCTGGTTATATCTGTACGTTCTGTATAACTTCATATACTGGGAAAACTGTATAAAATTCTACATCAAATATTATCTACTCAAGCCACACATATTCTGTAAAAACTACATAATAACTGGTATACATGTATATACATAAAATCTCTAATAACATAATTAAATTTCCTAACATATCATATTTCCCTTACCTAGTTTCTGAAAAGCTCCTACAGAACTCTAGCCCTACACTCGCAGTGTTCTCCACTCAACACCCTGAAAACGATATTCCCCAAAACAAAACATCAGTATTTTCTTTCTATAACTACAGGGAAAACATATTCTGAATAAAACACCTTACCTTGAGTTTGGGATGAATTCCAAACTAACTCCACCAACGATCAGCTCCAGCAGACTTGTAGAGAACTTTTTCGAGAGCGTCGTGGTGGCCTCAGATCTTCAATCCAGCAAGAAACTAACCCAGAATCGAAGAGAGAAGGAGTGGGAGGCGTTTAGAGAGAGAGAGAGAAGAATATTTACTCTAATTTTCTGCTGAAAAATCTGGGTTTTCACTATTTATAGCCCCAAATTTGTCGACAAAATACGTCATCTCATCGATGAGTCCTTAAGGAATTTCGTCGACAAACTTCCTCCCTCGTCGACAAATTTCAGGCTACCCAAAAACCTCTCTCGGTATTTTCTCATCGATGAAACCTATCTTTGTCGACGAGCTCCTCTTATATCCTCAACGATGAATCCCCTGAGTCTGTCGATGAGAACCCTTTTGATTTTTCGGGTTATTACGTTCTCCCCTCCTTAGAAAATTTCGTCCTCAAAATTTACTATCTATATCATCATCTATCATCCCATATAGGCAAATGGTCTAATTATTTTATTACTTACCCTCACTTATGACAGAGGAATACCGTGGTTACATTTATGTTTTGGGAGATTACACATATAAAACTAAACGACTACCTACTAGCTAAATCATTTCAACCTAGTAGGATAATCATTACATGTACCTGTAAAATAAACTTTATCTAACTATTTATACTTTACCTGCTATCATCAACCTCTTGGAATAACTGCGGGTATCTCTGTCTGATCTGCTCCTCGAGTTCCTAAGAAGCTTCCTTTATATCATGATTTTTCCACAAAACTTTTACTAACTGAATCTTTTTATTGCGCAGTGTTTGAATCTTGTCATCTAAGATCTGAATTGACACTTCTTCATAAGCTAAAGATTCTTTAAGCTCTATCTCGGCATAGCTGATTATGTGGGACGAGTTTAGGACATATTTCCTTAACATATCAACATGAAATATGTCATGAATTCTAACCAGAGCTGGTGGCAAAGCTAGCCTATAGGCAACTGACCCTATTCTTTCTAATATCTCGAAAGGGCCAATATACCTAGGGCTCAACTTGCCTTTCTTTCCAAACCTCATAATTCCTTTCAAAGGAGCTATTTTCAAAAATACTCGATCTCCCACATTGAACTCCAACACTCGACGATGAGTGTCTGCGTAGCTTTTCTACCGACTCTACGAGGTGCTGATTCTTTCTTTAATTAGTCGGACCTTATCACATGCTTGTTGTACAATCTCTGGACCCAACACTCGCCTTTCACCTACTTCATCCTAAAAAAGAAGAAAATGACATCTCCTACTATACAATGCCTCGTAAGGTGTCATGCTGATACTAGTATGATAACTGTTATTATAAGCAAACTTGACTAACAACATAAACTAGATCCAACTACCTCCAAAATCGAGCACGCAAGAACGAAGCATATCTTCTAAAGCCTAGATTGTCCTCTCGGTCTGACCATCTGTATGAGGGTGGAAAGCAGTACTAAATGCTAACTGTGTACCCATAGTCTTCTGAAAACTCTTCTAAAATCGTGAAGTGAACCGAGGATCTCAGTCTGAAACTATGGATACTGGTACTCCATGGATACGAACTATCTCCTGAACATAAATCTCCGCCAACTTGTCCATGGAATAACTGACTTTAATAGAGATGAAATAAGGGGTCTTCGTCAGACGATCGACAATCACCAAATCGCATTTAACCCTTATCGCACTAGTGGTAACCCCGTTACAAAATCCATCGAAACGTGATCCCATTTCCACTCTAGAATGAATAATGACTGCAACTGTCCTGCTAGTCTCTGGTGCTCAGCTTTAACCTGCTGACACGTCAAGCATTGCTGAATAAATTCGGCTATCTCCCTCTTCATTCCACTCCACCAGAAATACTCTCACAGATCCCTGTACATTTTAGTACTACCTGGATGTACGGTGTATAGGGATCTATAAGCCTCCTTCAATATAATTTTCCTGATCTTGGTATCTGCAGGAACACAAAGCCTAGTATGGAAACGTAGGGCTCCGTTATCTAATATGCTGAATTCCTCACCTTGACCATCCCATACTCTTGCCATTACCTCTGCCAATTCCTTGTCATCACCCTAAGCTATTTTAATCCTTTCGTATAATGTAGGCTGACCTACTAGACTGGTAATGACTGCCTAAGGACTCTCCTCTATTAACTCTATACTGAGCAGCTCCAAATCTACCAAAATTGAGTGTTGAAATTCCATAGCTGCCAGTACGGGTACTACTGATTTCTACTCAGAGCATCAACTACCACATTCGCTTTCCCTGGGTGGTAACTAATGGTGCAGTCGTAATCTTTAATGAGTTCAAGCCACCTTCTTTGCCTCATATTTAGTTCCTTCTGAGTAAAGAAATGTTTTAGGCTCTTGTGATCCATGAAAATCTCGCACTTCCCACCATATAAATAATGCCTCCAGATCTTTAAAGCGTAGACTACTGTAGCTAACTCCAAATCATGCACAAGGTAATTCTTCTCATATTCTTTAAGCTGTCTAGAAGCATAAGCAATGACTCTATCGTGCTGCATCAACACGCATCCAGACCCTTCAAAAAGGCATCATTGTATATTACAAAACTGTCCTCCCTCAATGGGATAACTAATACCGGAGCTGAAACTAATCGCTGCTTTAGCTTCTGAAAACTCTGCTCACAGTCTTCAATCTAATCAAATTTCACATTTTTCTTCGTGAGTCGTGTTAATGGACCTGATAGTCTGGAGAAGCCATTTACAAAATGCCGGTAATAGCTTGCTAATCCCAGAAAACTCCTAACCTCCTGAACACTGCCTAGCCTTTCCCAACTCACCACTGCTTCTATTTTACTTGGATCAACTGATATACCCGCCTCAGAGATCACGTGACCGAGAAAGGTAACTTGCTTTAGCCAGAACTCACATTTCTTTAATTTTGCATATAATTTCCTTTCTCTCAACATCTGCAACACCAGCCTCAAATGATGTTCGTGCTCCTAAAAACTTCTCGAGTAGACCAGCATATCATCAATAAACACAACCACAAACTGGTCCAAATATTGATGGAACACCTGATTCATTAGATCCATAAATATTGCTAGTGCATTAGTCAACCCAAATGACATTACTAAGAACTCGTAATGCCCATATCTGGTTTGGAACGCGGTCTTCGATATATCTTCTGCTCTAACCTTCACCTGATGGTAACCTGACCGTAGGTCAATTTTGGAGTAAACCTGAGTCCCCTGCAGCTGGTCAAATAAATCATCGATCCTAGGGAGGGGATATTTATTCTTAACTGTCAATTTATTTATCTCCCTATAATCAATGCATAATCTCATGGTCTCGTCCTTCTTTTTCACTAATAGAACTGGCGCATCTCAAGGCAACACACTAGGCCTAATGAAACTGATACGGAACCCCAAGAATAAACGTCTGGAGACCCCAAATCAGATTTATCAAAACCCCAAACCCAAAATAAGATTCAACACGGCAGTGGATCCTTGACCTATTGCTTGACGTGAAGCACAAACCAAAAATATCAAATTAATGGGATGAACGCCACAAAGGTAGCACCTTTGATAAGTTCGGTGAAAGTTCAATGAAGAACTTGAAGAGAAATAAACCTCACTTGTAATTCTATTTAGAAAAAATAATCATCCTTTAATACAATAAAGAGTTGACTACTTATAGAAAATAAAATAAACCCATGACATCAGTTTGGCCAATAAAAATAAGCTATGACATCAATCTGGCCAATAAAATAATCCCACATAACCTTAAGCATGCCATGTCATTTAATGAAACATGTGCAAGTCACATGACATGTATCATTTAATGAAACATGTGCAAGTCACATGCCATGTGTCATGTCATTTAATGAAACATGTGCGAGTCACATGTCATACTTAATCCATAAAAATTCCCCAAACAGCCCTTATTGACTTAACGTTCCAGCTTCACACGCCTTTAGACAATTTAGCATCTTAGGCTCTTCAAGAAAGTCTTTTTCTTTAGTGTCTATGGCCCTCACTGACTCTTGCTCAAACAACTTCTCGATTAGTCCTTGCATAGCCTCCTTGACCTTCTTGGCCCTAGCTCTTGTGATGGGTTCGCTTGGCATGTGCATATCATCGTGTGCAATCGGAGCTTGTGGGTTTATATCAGAAACCTTTATCTAGCAATCCCTGTAACTGTTCTTTTAATTTATTTAACTCTACTGGGGCCATACGGTAAGGTGCTTTAGATACTGGTGCAGATCCCAGCAATAGATCTATAGTAAACTCAATCTCATGGTCAGGCGGCAAACAAGGTAATTCTTCTATAAATACATATGGAAATTCTCTCACCACGAGTATGTCAACTTGTCTCAATTCTTCTTTTGAAAATTCTTTTATGTATGCGACATAGCCCTGGCAACCACCCTGTAGCAGTCTCCTCACCTAAATAGCCGACACCAACTGTGGTGAGGCACGTACGCATGATCCTACAAACCTGTATTCTTGCTCGCCCAAGGGGTCTGAAAATCACTTCTTTCTAATAGCAATCAATACTGGCGTGATACGTTGCTAGCTAATCCATGCCTAGTATCACATCAAACCCCTGCATATCTAGGACCATGAGATTCGCGGGTAGTACTCTCTCCTAAACATTCACTAGAAAATTCCGAAGCACTTTTCTGCATCTTACTACAAATCCCATCGGCATACCAACAGATAGTTCTACATTTAATGGCCGTGTCTCTACTCCCGTCATTCATGCATATCCCACCGATATAAAGGACCTGTATCAAATGAAACAATAACTTTATATGATAAAGCAATAATGATACCTATGACCATGTCTCCAGTTGTCTCCGCGTCACCCGGCGTCAACGCATAGACCCTCACCGGCGCGGTATATCTCTGCTGACCTCCGCGGGGTGCCTGATATCCACCTCGAAATGGTTTGGGAGTCGGTGCATAATTCGATGGCATTTGACACAATCGAGCCATATAGTCGGGACTCCCATAATGATAACAAACATTCTCCCTCAGCTGGCACTCACCCTGGTGTCTCTGTCCACATCTTGGACAAATGGCAGGAAATTGTTTGCCCTAAAATCTACCGTGCTTTACTATCTGCCTCTAACCCCTGCCAGATCTACCACCTCTCCAAAGGCCTCGGCTGGGACCCACCTGAAAACTTGAGGGTGCGGTCCTCTTCTTCTGACTCTGTGTCTCAATCTCCCTTAGCAAACTTTCCTCTGCTATAATAGCCCTAACAACCAACTCTGAAAAATCTTGGATCCTCAGTACTGCCACCTAGCTATAAATATCTCGCCTCAGGTTCCTCTCGAACATTCTGGCCTTCTTCACTTCGTATGGGACAATATAGGGGCAAAAATGCAATAGCTCGATAAATCTCACAGTGTATTGCTGGATAGTCAATGATCCCTGGGATAGACTCAAAAACTCCTGTACTCGAGCCTCTTTGACTGAGGCAGGATAGTATCTATCGAAGAACACGTCCCTGAATCGAGCCCAGGTCATCGGTACTGGAATCGCCCTCTGCTCCTCCAATAGTCTTGTGGCTGACCACCATCTCTCAACCTCCTCTGCCAGTTTGTACATAGCATATAGAACTCTCTGCTCATCCGTACAATGAAGTACCATCAGAATCTTCTCCACTTCCTGCATCCAATTCTCTGCAACTATAGGATCAGCTGCTCTAAAGAACGCTGGCAGGTTCATCTTCATAAATTTTTTTATGGTACATCCCTGAACTGGAGATGGACCTCTCTGCTTTCTAGAGTTTCGTATTATCTCAGCCATTACTTGTTGAGCCACTCTACGTAGCACAACATCTAAATCCACGCTCCCTACATTAGAAGGCCCAGCACCATCGTCCCCACTAGCATGAGCGCTACTACCTTCTGGGTCCATCCTGTAAATATATAAAACACTGTTTCAGAATCCTATTTCCCGTACAAACCTAACTTATTCTACTCAGCTAAAACTCCTGATTCCCTATTATCAATCCCTCATGTTCCTGACCCTAATCAGATCCTGCAATCTAAACATATGACTCGTCGGTAGTTTATTATGGTTTTCCTGGAGTGACAAAATCACAGAAACGATCACGAAAATCTTGTATCCAAACCACAGAATAAAACCTCAAATCTTTTCCTATATTTTGGTATTGTTTCTCATTGCACTCTAAAGTCTACAAAACCTAGCAACCTAGGCTCTAATACCAAAATGTAAGGACCTCAAATTTATATAATTTTTATTATATTTTTTTTCATATGAACAATTTTGATACCCCTTGCTATGAAAATCGGGCCATGGAAGGCACTGGGATAATCCTATATACAATAATCATACCTACGCAGTGGAAACATAAGTCATACAACCGTAAATGCCATACAATACCAGGAATCTGTATCTCTAAACCATGGCTATATAATACATCTCTCTCCAGAAATATCTATCCCAAAAACACAACACCCTGTACAAACTTACCCTATAACTAGGGTAACCAAGTAAACTCTCTATTCGCGAGCCTGATCCGCTTGCCTAGCTGGCTCACCTGAAAAATGTTAAAGTCATGGGATAAGTTCACGCTCAGTAAATGGAAATATGCTATTACTAGTATGTGGCGACTAAGTTACATATATTTTAAATAATATCTGAACTGTAATAAATGATAAATCTGTAAAGCATATCTTACATTTTTCTCAATTTAAAACAAAACTGTATCATCTAAGTTTTCTACTTTTCATATTAATAATATTATAATGACACAAAAAATAATGATATTTAAATAATAAAGAGAGATAGAAATGGAAACAGTAATAGAAGGAGGCAGTCGACTTCACATCGTACTTTGAGAAAATACCCTAATAATTTATCAGGGCCTCATCAATGAATACAGGGGATTTGTCGACGAGGGTACAACAGGACCTCGTCGACAAGGGCGAGCTTCGTTGACGAGAAAATACCGAGAGAGGTTTTGGGGCAGGATAAAATTCGTCGACGGGGGAGGAAGTTCGTCAACGAAATTTCTTAAAGACTCTTCGACGAGATGACGTGTCTCGTCGACGAAACTAGGGCTATAAATTGCCAAAACCCGGATTTTTATATGAGAATTGGCGTAAGAATCTCCTCTCTCTCTCTCTAAAAACGTTTTCCACCCCTTCTCTCTTCGATTCTGGCTCTGTTTCTCGCCGGATTGAAGATCTGAGGCCACCACGACGCTCCTGGCGAAGTTCTCTGCAAGTTTGCTAGAGCTAATTGTGGGGGAAGTCGGTTTGAAAATCATCCCAAATTCAGGGTAAGACATTTTATTTAGATTATGCCTTTCTCTTAGTTATAAGAAATGTTGTAGGTAAGAAAATACTGATGTTTTATTCTGGGGGAATTGATTTTCAAGGTGTTGAGTGGAGAACTCTGCGGGTATAGGGCCAGAATTTAGTATGAGCTTTTTAGAGTTAAAGTAAGGAAAATATGCTATGTTAGGAATTGTTATAATGTTAACAAAGATTTTTCACATATGTATATACCAGCTTATTACCTAGTCTTACAGAATATGAGTTTTAAATGCTTGTGTGGCTTGAGTGGATATTTATGTGATGAAGAACTTATATAGTTTTTACAATGTATCATACTATACTGAATACACAAATATAGACAGTATATACAGTTTGTATAGTTTTTCTAGTATAGGAAGTTATACAGAATATATATAGATATAGTTATATATTCACAGAGATTATACAAAAAGATATGCATGCATATACAGCTTTTATATGAATAGTTTCATAAAACAAATATATATATATATATATATATATATATATATATATATACACACATATACATGCATACAGTTTTACTCAAATCAGTATATATATTACAGCTTTATACAGAACAGTATATATAGTGTTTACAGTATGCCATGTTTCCTATTACCATAACATATAGAGTATACAGACAGAGTATATAGACAGAGAATATAGACAGATATATAGAGATCGCATCAAGATGCTACAGATACAGTCTACAGAGATTACAGTATTTATAGTATAGAAAGATAGCGTTATGGTAATTTTGGAAACATGATGAAAATAGTAAAAGAGTATATATATATATATATATATATACCATAACATACAGAGTATACAGACAGAGTATATAGACAAAGAATACAGACAGATATATAGAGATCGCATCAAGATGCTACAGATACAGTCTACAGAGATTACAGTATTTATAGTATAGAAAGATAGCGTTATGATAATTTTGGAAACATGATGAAAATAGTAAAAGAGTATATATATACCATAACATACAGAGTATACAGACAGAGTATATAGACAAAGAATACAGACAGATATATAGAGATCGCATCAAGATGCTACAGATACAGTCTACAGAGATTACAGTATTTATAGTATAGAAAGATAGCGTTATGGTAATTTTGAAAACATGATGAAAATAGTAAAAGAATATATATATATATATATATATATTTATAGTATCAAATCCTTGATGAAAGAATACAGACAGATATAGATAAAGAATACAGAGCACAATACCGTTGCTATATACAGATAGAGTGCAACCACATATCTCAGATAGTGTGTGGGTACTGTCGACCGTGCTCAGAGAGTATGCAGCTCCCCAATTTGCTGGGTGAAGGGGGCCAGTTTGACGAGGTAGTAGCTAGTCCCGAGCCTAGGAGTGGATGCAGTTTGGTCGAACTGAGGTAGTGTAGAGTATATTGACTTATCTGGAGGGCCGACCAGATTAAGTCCCACCTACGGGCCGCACAATCCTATCATGAGGGGTCAAATCATGACATATAGAGTTCTAGGGATAAAGCACAATTATATATATGTATACAGTTTTATAGTATATGATGGGTATAGTATGATATTAGCAGTATGAAGAGTAGAAAACACAGATGATACAGTAATATTTTAAATTGTAAAAAGAAAGATATGCCTTACAGATTTACTATTGTATTACAGTTCAGTTGTTATTTAAACAGTATTCCTAACTTAGTTGTCACACACTAGTAATAGGATATTTCCACTTAATGAGCGTCGACTCACCCCATGACTTTAACATTTTTTCAAGTGAGCCAGCTAGGCATGCAGATCCGGCTCGCGGATAAAGAGTATTTTGATTATCCTGGTTACAGGGTGAGTTTTTGATAGAGTTTTGTATTTTTGGGATAGATGATGCTGGAGGAATTTGTTTTGTATGGCTATGGTCGATATATACTAGATTCTGGTATTGTATAGTATTTACATATATATATATATATATATATATATATGGTTATGTGATTTGTGTTCTGCTACTTAGGTATGGATATGGATATATAGATAAATAAAAGTAAAAATAATAAATATAGAGAAGTTTTGAGGGTGTTACAAATATCATACTAAATTTATCAAATATTGCAATACTGTATACATATACATAAATGTGTTTTATCCCTAGAACTTTGTATGTCATGATTTGACCCATCATGACAGGATTGCGCGACCCGTAGGCAAGACTTAATCTGGCCAGCCCTCCAGATAAGTCACTATACTCTACACTACCTCAATTCGGCCAAACTGCATACTCTCCTAGGCGCGGGACTAGCCACTACCTCGTCAAACTGGCCCCCTCAACCCAGCGAACTGGGGAGCTGCATCCTCTTCGAGCACAATTGACGGTACCCACACACTATTTGAGATATGTGGTTGCACTCTATCTGTATTAGCAATGGTACCGTGCTCTGTTTTCTGTATCTGTATCTGTCTGTAATCTTTCCACAAGGATGTGATACTATATATATACATATATACTCTTTTACTGTTTTCATCATGTTTCCAAAATAACCATAACACTATGACTCTATACTGTAAATACTATATAACTGTAGCATCTTGATACTATACTGCATAATTTGTCTATATCATCTATCTGTATAACCTGTTTGTATACTCTGAGTTTTATGGCATTTAGGAAAACATGGCATACTGTAAATACTGTACAAACTTATCTGTATAACTGTAATGTATTGATTCTGAATAAACTGTAATTTACTAATCTAAATAAACTTTGTATGTGTGTGTGTGTGTATATATATATATATATATCTGTATGTGAAACTATCCGAATAAAAGTTGTACATGAACATATATCTGTTTGTATAATATTTGTGAATATCTAGCTATATCTATATGTTCTGTATAACTTCATATACTGGGAAAATTGTATAAAATTCTACATCAAATATTATCTACTCAGGCCACACATACTTTAAAAAAACATATTTTGTAAAAACTACATAATAACCAGTATGCATGTATATACATAAAATCTCTAATAACATAATTAAATTTCCTAGCATAGCAAATTTCCCTTACCTAGTTTATGAAAAGCTCCTACAGAACTCTGGCCCTATACCCGTAGGGTTTTCCACTCAATACCCTGAAAATGACATTCCCCAGAACAAAACATCAGTATTTTCCTGCATACAACATTTTCTATAACTACAGGGAAAGCATATTCTGAATAAAACACCTTACCTTGAGTTTGGGATGAATTCCAAACTTACTCCACCAATGATCAATTCCAACAAACTTGTAGAGAACTTTGTTAGAAGCGTCGTGGTGGTGTCAGATCTTCAATTCGATAAGAAACGGACCCGAAATCGAAGAGAGGAGTGGGAGGCATTTTAGAGAAAGAGAAAGAGAAAGAGAAGAAGATTTAAGCTAATTTTCTGTTGAAAAATCCAGGTTTTCACTATTTATAGCCCCGGATTCATCGACGAGATAGGTCATCTCGTTGACGAGTCCTTAAGGAATTTTGTCGACGAACTTCCTCCCTCGTCGACAAATTTTAGGCTACCCAAAAACCTCTCTCAGTATTTTTTTCATCGACGAAACCTGTCATCGTCGACGAGCTCCTCTTATATTCTCGTCGACAAATCCCCTGAGTTTGTCGATGAGAACCCTTTTAATTTTTTAGGTTATTAAAAAATAATAATAATAATAATAAATAAATAAATAAAAAGGTTTGCCCATTTATATGATTCTCTAAGCTAGCAAAGTTACATTAGTGTCAAAGTACTGGTAAAATTTGTCTCCTATTTAACAAGCACAGAAAGTCAAGCAAAGACAAGCAAGTTTGTGCATTCCATCCATATTCCTAATGAGATTGAGTTATCTGATTGCATGCTTATTTATTTAAATTTCAAAGATATTTTAAAACATTAAAGATGCAATCCAAAGAACGTCCTTGTGGAGAAAATGTGAAATGGACTGAATCAACTACAAATGCATCTACTAAGGCAGGTGTCATGCCAAGTTTCAGAGGAACACATTCAGGGACATCTATATGGCCAAGATTAGAATTTGGTTTGTTACGGGCTCATTGGGAAATTGGCATGTCATCATGTATTATATCCCAAAAAAAAAAAAACCTTCTTACTCTTCCAAGCTTGAAAAGAGGACAGATAGTCGAAGAGTTTCGGAATCACCAGTAGACTTCTTGTAGAGAAGGTCCCCGTTGGGAATGTACGATGTGGGTAGAATCAGTCATAGAATAATCTAACTAGGGCAAATGTCATGATAAGTTTCACGTGAGTCGATTCAGATATTTGCTTATTTAAGAGGAATTTAACAATAGGGTCAAGATCAGTGGCAGATAAATTCAACCGGGGAAAATTCTGAGTTGAGTTTCAGTTATACCCATTCAAGCACCTTCTGATCAGATTGGAATATGAAAATAGGGCTAAGATCAGTTATAGATCCATTCAACTAGGGCAGATTTTGTAATTGAGTTTCATTTGAACCAAGTCAATCACCTCCATGATCGGATGAATCAAGAAAATTAAGTCAAGATCAGTTACAGATCCATTCAAATGGGACAGATTTCATGCAGAAATTCGAAAACATGGCCAAGATAAAAATGGGGTTATTGAATGCATTGTCATGCGTTTCATGCATCACCATACATTCCCTGCATTGCATACATAAAAATGCATACATATCCTAACATGCATACATAAGGCAACTTGCATATATATCATCTAACATGTAACATTATGCATACATACATATAGCAACATACATGTACCACATAGCATCATTCATTCATACTTGTCTTGCTCTTTTCATCCTTATCGAAACAATCCAGGTTTTTCTAATGTTTGAATACTAGGGCAACTGACCCAAGTGCAAATCGATCAATCTTCTCGTAAACTGGGGCAACTAACTTGACCCATCTACTCTGAGACTGGGGTAGTTGGCCCAAGTCATAGTCAAGTCATTTGCTTTAAAATTGGGAAAATGGTAACCCTTCACGGGTCTTTTCAATGGTAACCCTTTGTGGTGGGTCTCTTCAATGGTGACCCTTCAAAGGTCTCTTCAAGGGTAACCCTTCGCTGGTCTCTTTAATGGTAACCCTTCGCGGGTCTTTTCAATGGTAACTCTTCGCGAGTCTTTTTAATGGTAACCCTTCACGGGTCTCTTCAATGGTAACCCTTCTCGAGTCTTGTCAACAATAACCTTGCGTGGGTCTTTTCAATGGTAACCCTTCGTGGGTCTCTTCAATGGTAACCCTTCGCAGGTCTCTTTAATGGTAACCCTTAGCAGGTCTTTTCAATGGTAACCCTTCGCGGGTCTCTTCAATGGTAACCCTTCGCCGGTCTTTTCAATGGTAACCCTTCACAGGTCTTTTTAATAGTAACCCTTTGTGGGTCTTTTCAATGGTAACCCTTCACGGGTCTCTTCAATGGTAACCCTTTGTGGGTCTCTTTTCAATGGTAACCCTTCGCGGGTCTTTTCAATGGTAACCCTTCGTGGGTCTCTTCAATGGTAACCCTTTGCGAGTCTTTTCAATGGTAACCCTTCGCGGGTCTCTTCAATGGTAACCCTTCACGAGTTTTTTCAATGGTAACCCTTCACAGGTCTCTTATCAATGGTAACCCTTCGCGGGTCTTTTGTCAATGGTAACCCTTCGCAGGTCTTTTCAATGGTAACCCTTTGCAGGTCTCTTCAATGGTAACCCTTCACGGGTCTTTTCAATGGTAACCCTTCACGGGTCTCTTCAATGGTAACCCTTCACGGGTCTTTTCAATGGTAACCCTTCGCAGGTCTTTTCAATGGTAACCCTTCGCGGGTCTCTTTTCAATGGTAACCCTTAGCAGGTCTTTTCAATGGTAACCCTTCACTGGTCTCTTTTCAATGGTAACCCTTCGCGGGTCTCTTGTCAATGGTAACCCTTCACGAGTCTTTTCAATGGTAATCCTTCGCGGGTCTCTTCAATGGTAACCCTTTGCAGGTCTTTTCAATGGTAACCCTCCGCGGGTCTCTTCAATGGTAACCCTCCGCGAGTCTCTTCAATGGTAACCCTTCGCGGGTCTTTTCAATGGTAACCCTTCGCGGGTCTCTTCAATGGTAACCCTTCGCGAGTCTTTTCAATGGTAACCCTTAGTGGGTCTCTTCAATGGTAACCCTTTGCCGGTCTCTTTTCAATGATAACCCTTTGCGACTCTCTTCAATGGTAACCCTTCGCGGGTCTTTTCAATGTCAACCATTTGCGGGTCATATCAAAGCCAATCCATCGAACTTCAATCTGTTTAGGTCCCCACGAAAGCTCCTCACTTGTCAATATCCCAGAGAAGCTTGCCGGCGTTCCTATGCTGCCTTAATCACTCTTGTCCATCCCTAATAGGTGGAAGCAAGCATTACCTGATCAATCTGAAGGCATGATTCAACCCTGTTGCCTGGTCAAAATAGGTGTCTTTTATCTTTACAGACTTGTTACTACAAATAACGTAGGAGAGTTCTTACTATTACATTGAAGCAACAAAGCCTACAAAGAGGGGCAGTTGTAGATACCCCATTTTTAACCAGGTCATTCTAAAAAGACCCTTGGTACTAAAAATTTGAACTTGTATTTCTGAAAATTGAAGAATCCGATTAAGTCATCTTATTTCAAAAATTGAGTCCCGGTTATTCTTAATTTCGAGTCACAACTGTTTTAAGAAATGAGTTATGGTCATGTTAAAAATTTAAGCCTAGGCTATTTTGAATAAAATTGAGTTCCAGTCATTTTAAAAATTGAGTCTCGGTCATTTTAAAATTTGATTCTCGGTTATATCAAATTTGAACCCCGATTATTTTTAATTGAGTCCTTTTCAAAATTTAGTTTTTTTATTTTTTAAAAAGGGAGTTCGGATATTTTTAAATTGAGTCCTGGGTATTTTAAACTGAGTCTTGGTAATTTTTTTAAATTGAGTCATTTTGATTTTTAATTTCAAGTCTTTTAATTTTTAAAATAAATCTTTTAATTTTAAACTAAGTCTTTTAAATTTTAAAGTTGAGGTATTTCAATTAGGTATTTTATTGAGTCATTTTTATTTTAACTTGAGTTCAGGTCTTCTGGGAATTTAAGTTTACATTTTTACCGGGCTTTTCCTTTATTTTTGGAGGAATAAAATGATAAAAAAATATTTTTTGCATGGGTCATACAGCCCATGTAAGTTAAATACAACGGCTGCCACATACCCACAATAATTAGGGTTTCTCTTAGGATTTTTGGGTATTTGTGGCTTATAAAAACAAAGCCAAAGCAAGCAAAGGGAGGAGGTGGGAATATGGAGGCTGAACATAGCAAGGGAACACGGCCATAGGAAGAGGAAGAAGAAGAAAAAGAAGAAGAGGAGGAGGAGTAGCAGCAGCAATATATCATCACTAGCGCCTATGCAATCAATTTGATGAAGCCAATCGAATGATGGTTTCTTATCCGATCGAATTGAAATTTTACCAGGTTGTTCCTAACTCACTAATTTTAATTTTTACCCTTTGGATTTTTATTTAGAGCTTTGAAGCTTCTATTTTTATTTCTTGGATAGCCAACTTACTGCAGCAGCAGCAGGTTCGCCGGTGCTACACAGTCGACTTGATGAAGCCAATTGAACAACAATTCCTTATCCGATCGAATTGAAATTTTACCATGTTGTTCCTGACTCGCTAATTTTAATTTTCACCATTTGGATTTTTATTTAGAGTTTTAAAGCTTCTATTTTTATTTCTTGGATAGCCAACTTACCGCAGCAGTAGCAGGTTTGCCGGTGCTACGCGGTCGGCTTAATGAAGCCAATTTAACAATGATTCCTTATCCGATCGAGCTAAAATTTTTCCAGCCGACTCACACAGCAGCGGCAGGTTCACTAGCGTCTGCGCAGTCCGCATGATGTAGATGATCGGATGGCAATTACTTGTCCGATGAAGCTGAAATTTTCGCAAATGTTATGCTAACATGTCTTTTATCAGGATTTCTTTTCTTTGTGTGTATGTAACAGGTAATATATTCATTTCATTTACTTGCATAATTATTTAGGTATTCTTAATCGTTATTGCATTATTTAAGGTTGCTCCCATATTTATCAGTGAATATTATTGCATATTAATGTTGAAGTTAACTTGTTGCCATATTTATCTTCGCATATCTACATATTGATTTTAGCATTGAGTGTTTCCATAATTTCATTATCTTGTTGTCATATTCATAATCGTGTAAGTTCATACTAATTTTAGAATTGATTTGTCTCCATATTGTATAGTTTACACATTAATGAAAGGATTGAGTGTTTCCATAATTTCATTACCTTGTTGTCATATTCATAATCGTGTAAGTACATACTAATTTTAGAATTGATTTGTCTCCATATTGCATAGTTTACACATTAATTGCAGGATTGAATTGTTTCCTTAATTTCATTAATGATTTCCATATTGTACATATTGTCATATGTTAACATTAAAATATGCATTGTATTATTTTGGTATGCCTATTAGTATTAATATTATTATTGCTATAATTATTATATACATATACATACGTACATTTTTAGATGTGTGCTAATATTGCATATCCTAGTACGCGGTATTATTATTATTATCCTTATCATTTTTGTGCAAATATATATATATATATATATATTTGAGTTACGAGTTATTATTACCATATATTAGAGTACATGTTATTTATTATCATATGTATACATACATGTGCTGAGGTATTATTATTATTATTATTATAGTAATTGTAAATCATTATTATTATTATTATTATGATTATTATTCTCATTATTATTTATCATCATTATTATCCTTATCATTTGTATAGTTCACATATATATATGGTGGTCTTAATTATTATTTGCATATTTATTATTTAATTGTATAATTTTATTGTTGTGATTACCTTATATATTTATGTGCATATTTATGTTACTATTGCCTACCCATGATATTGTATATTTGGTCACATATTTATTTTCGTATTATTATTGTTTTTCCACTTTAGATTTTGGTATGTTTCCTGATCATCACATGTTTCCATATTGTACCATTATGTATTTGCATAATAGACTATAATTTGAATTGTTCCCATAATTTTACTTGATTTGTTTTCATATTGTATATTGTTTATTATGTTTAACTATTTCTATATTGCGGTATTGTATTTACATAATATTCGGTGTATGTACTATCCCTACCATTATTAGTATTAGTACTATTATTATTATTATTGAATTACTACTACTACTACTACTACTAGTATTATTATTATTATTATTATTATTATTATTATTATTATTATTATTATTATTATTATTATTATTATTATTATTATTTTTGATTTTTTTCCCTATGATTTTAACGAAATGGTATGAGCTCTTTAAGCTTCACGAACCCCGGTTATGAGGGAATATATATTATATATATTTTTGTGTGATTTATTTCTTTAAATGCGTATTTCAAAAATTCACTAAAAGGGAGTAATTTTAAAAATCTATTAAATTAAATTTGGGATAATTCTTGATTAATTAGGTACCATTCGTAAGAACGGGCATGTAGGGGGTGTTCGTACCTTCTCCTCGCATAACCGAACTCCTGATCTCGACTTTAGTAAAGCAAACCGATTCTACCCTTAACTGGGTAGTAATCATGTGTTCTAACCACACTAAAATTTAAATCACAATTTTTATTTCGCTACCCTAGGGCACACGCGTGTCGGTACGTCGCGACAGTATTAAATAATTATATCTTTTTGATGGATAGTTTATATTTTGACATGAACTATATTGGATTATACTAAATCGCTTAAAAATCCTGGATTGCATATTTGTCTGGAATGCCAACTGCATGACTGATACAGTGACTTGTGTATTGCATGTTGATAGTTCAGGTAATAGGAGTGTATCTTAATTGAACTGAATGCCACCTATATGGCTGATGCAATGACTTGTGTATTGCATGCTGATAGATATTTTTAGGTTCTCACATGCTTAATTTGAATTACTTGCTGTAAACAACTAGGTTTTCAGAGCATGTCTTTATCGGAAATGTTCTATTTACAGACAGCATACTGCCGAAATTTCGTTAAAATTTTCTCAAAATAATCAAAAGTCCATAAACCATGCACTAAAATGAGTATGCTATACTGCATGCTAAAATATTCTTGAAAGTGATGTTTGTATCTCAATCAAGTCATGAATTGTCTAGTGTGGATAGTTTTCATGGAGTTCATTTGACAATTTAGCATCATAAATTTATTATATGAACCTATAAGAGTTTTTTTACATATAGGGCCTTTGTGTAAGGATCCCACATAAGTGCTTGCAGAGTTCAGGCGTATAGGAAATGTGAATTAAACATATGAGTCAAATTAAAATAAATTTGATTGATCAAATTAGGTGTTAATTGATATAATCAATATTAAATTAAGTGAATCCTCAAGCCTACTTATAGTAGGACATAGATAGAAACTAAGATCCAAAGAGAGTAAAGAAAATATTTTGTTGAGAATTTTGAGAAGGAATTGTGAGGATCAAAAAGAAGAGTTGGAGAGCTTGAGGTTCAAAGATTGAGAAGCAAAAGGCTAAGGGCAGAAACAGTAAAGGCATTGGCAGTAGAGATTCAAAGTGAGATTTTGTGCTATTGTTGGAGTTCTGTTGTCGAATTGCATAATTGATTTCATGATTATCATATTAGAGCTCTGAACTCTGCCCCATAAGTGCTTGCAGAGTTCAAACGTGTTCTTGGATGGCCACTCAAATAAGCAGGTGAAAATTTGTGTCTCGCTTTTGCAAACTGAGAGAATGATTACATTTCTTTGATGGATGATTTATATTTTGTATGAACTATTATTTGAGCTACTGGATTGTATGTCTTATCTGGAATGTCACCTGCATGGCTGATGCTGTGATTTATGTTTTTTATGCTATAGAAAATTGTTAGGCTATCCGATATACTCTTTGATTTATAGATTTGGGAAATGTTCTATTTACAAATGGCATACTACCGAAATTTTGTTAAATTTTTTTCCAAAATAATTTTTCATTATGCACAAGTACATAATTTTTATGCAGGCGAAAATCCCCGAGGATAGCAAAGATTACCCACCCATACAAGTAGCTTCCCTCTACTCTAGTACAAAAAACTACCTACCAGAGCACTCACCTTACTCAGTAAGCCCTCAGGTGAAGTATTACCTCGCCTCTAGTACACACATCTTTATTATTTTAAAGGTAAAGGTTTCTGAGGATCGGGATGTCTACCTGCCTATACAAGTAGCATCCCTTTGCACTGATACCAAGAAAATACATAGCAAAGCACCCGCCTTTCTCAACAAGCCCCCGGTGGTATGTTTACCTTGTCACATGCGCACATATGCATTCACAATATGCTATACCATTATTTTTTTGCTATAATTAAATTCACATGCACACAACACATCCACACAGGAATCATACATCTCATACTTCATCTTCCAATGTTCTCAGTACGTGGCCCATACAGAGCAACTGTGTACATATCCAAACGTGGCCCACACAGGCACCTACATACTTCTTATCTACACTTGGCCCACACAGACACCACTACCCACACAGGGTACATAACATGACCCACACAGGTGCCACCATCCACATAGGATGCTTAACATGGCTCATACAGACACCATTATCCACACAGGATATAACGTGGCCCACACAGGCACCACTCCAGCTTCCGCGACACGTGGCCCACACAGGCACCACTATTTACCAGTATCCAATCCTCGTGACCTACCCGTCGTACATCAGTAGAACAAGCTCCTCGACCTGCCAATGTCCTACCCCATATAAATGACAATATGACGAGCTCCTAGACCTGTCAACGTCATATCATGATTTATATATAGGCAATATAACAACCTCCTCATGCCAACGTTATATTGAGATGCATACGAATAACCACACCAATTAATTCACACAGACGCATCAATACATTTCCACATAGGAATCCAACAGATCAATTCATTTCCCGCACAGTATCCCAACAGATCAATACATTTCCACACAGGAGTCAAACATAACAATTCATTCATCATGTCATAATCATTCCAAACATCCCCACATGCAAATCCAAATACCACAGTAATTCATATTCAATTTATTAGGAAAAAATTGTTCCCATGTCACACGAATTTAATATCATATGCAATTATCCCAAATATAAACCTTAAACAAAATCATCATTTTCTAGTGCTTAGACTGTTCTAAAAATCATATAGATAAATAATAAATTTCATACGCTCATAAATAACCGATTCACCTTAATAAAATACTGATATAATTTTGTTCCCCCTTGCCTGATTCCCAAAACCACGCTTGCAGGGCTCCAAAAATTATCCCGCGACACTCACCCGAACCCTGATTTAATCAAATCAACTCCAATAAAATATTATTTTTGTCACGACCTGCTCATTTTTCACATATTTATTTTTTTTCTATATAAATACAAATCATCAACATACATTCCGGCTCAGCAGGTCACAATCCACCGTGGGTACCAAGGATACATTAGAACATACAGTAGAAGCCTAAGCAGCAGAAAACATACAATCACATGCATCTAATCATTTCATATTCCATAATATTATAATTACAAAACATCCATCATACGACTACAAATACCAGAGTCATTAACCCACCGTATTTCCATATATATACATCCCAAAAATGGAATCTAGGGATAATTCCCACCAAATATAACTATCCCTACAAAAAGAAACTTACCCTTCAAAATAGGGCAGATAATCAGCACTAGGTCAGCAGGGCTTTTCCCGCTCTCCTATCAGGGGCTCCTAAAAAGTTTATAAGAATAAGGAGTTAGACACCTCTCAGTAAGGGAAATAAACTAATACTAGTGTGTGGCAACATGAGTATACTGGGTTCTACATATACCATACGTATCATATTCAGTACTGTTTATCAAATTTGGGAGAACATATATATATCGAAACATGGCAGAACATACTGCATTTTATAACATATCTCATCTCATATCATAATAATAATAACATAAAACATTCCTGGTAGGTTAGCTGGTTGTTGTCGTGTATTACCCCCACATGACTGGGTTGTGTGGCCCGAAGGTGGGACCTGACAATGGTTGGCCGACCACTGCCAAGTCAAACAGTAGTCTGTAGGTCCGATGGGTCTATCCAGACTGGTCCGTACACTAGGGGCGATAACAACACACTTCTTGAAAATAACCACATCGACCATCCAATCTCACACCACTCCGTACAGCGGCGTTAACACAGATATCATGATCACGAAGACCATGGACACATAGCAACGGTATCGTGCAAGTGCTAGCCTGACCAAGCCAACCAGGTTCTGATATCATATAATATATACTAAAACTGTGATACATAGATATCTCATACCATTTATTTCCACATCAATCATATCATTTTGCATATATACGTGTATCATGAAAATCATTGGCCCGTACGCCGGTATTACACATTTTATCATAGCTTGGCCCGTACGTTGGCAAATCACATAGCACAACCCGTACGCTGGCAAATCTCATCCAATAGCATGGCCCGTACGCCGGCAAACATATCCACACATATATATATATATATAAATATTTCGGCCCGTACGCCGGTAAATCACATAAAAATCTCGGCCCATACGCCAGTTTTCCATCATAAAAACCCATATCATCAACTTTCCTAGAAAATAGTATTTCACAACGTTTTTATACTCATGCCACACTGAACAAATTTTCCACGTATTCAACATATCATCATTTTAAACAGTATTTTCCAAATATAAATCATATATATAAATATATTTATTTTTCCTAAAACCAGATGCTACATATATATATTTATACATGCATTTTCTCAAAAAGAACTAATTTAGTTTATCCCCTTACTTGATTCTTGAAAAGCTCCTAAAAAAATCTTCCCTACCCCTGCAGGGTTCCCAACTCAACACCCTGATCCGCTCCGACAAACTTGTAGAGAACTTCACCAGGAGCATCGTGGTAGCCTCAAATCTTCGATTCAGCGACTGGCAAAGCCAAAATCGAAGAGAAAGAGAGATAGAGAGAGAGAGAGAGAGAGAGAGAGAGAGAGAGAGAGAGAGAGAGAGAGAGAGAGAGAGAGAGAGAAGGGTTGGCTTCCTTTGGAAGTTAAAAATCCAGATTTTCCATATTTATAGAACAGAGTTCGTCGACGAGTGGCGTCCTTCGTCGATGAATTCTCATTAATTTCGTCAACAAAATTCAGTCCTTCGTCAACGAAATTCAGTCGGCTCAAACTCGCCTCTCGGTAATTCTTCGTCGACGAAATTCAGTCTTCGTCAACGAATTTTCTTAAGCCTTCGTCGACGAATACAGGGATGAATCCCCTGTATTCATCGACGAAGCCCTACTGATCCCCTTTTCTTAATCCTTCCAAAGTTCAATGTCGTCAACTACTTACTTTTGTTTCCGGCTTCCATTTCCCTTTCTTTTATTATTTAAATACCATTTTGTTCGGGTCGTTACAATTTTAACCTTTCCTAATTTACAATAATTAAATACCAATTAATTTCTAAATAACCCATTTATCCTAGTTTTGGGGCTATTCCTACAACGATCCCACGAGAAATCCGGTCCACTAGATTTGTAGAGAATCATCCCTAAATTCTCGTGATGGTGTTCGATCGTCAATTTGGTTTAAAATTTCAGAAAAATTGAGATAAGAATGAGAATTTATCTTACCCCAAGAGATATGCCTACATTACTCCTACAACAAATCCACTTTGGTAGATATGTCGGTAGCGGAGAATGGAGTCTAGTGGTATTTTCAGATTTTTAATTGGGCGAGATTCCACCGCAAAATCGTAGAGAGAGGAGGAGTGGAGAGTGTGAGCAGAGAGAGTTTGTTTTTTTCCTTCTTTCTTTCCCTTTCCTTCCTGCGTGAATCCCCCCCCCCCCTTTTTTTTCTTTCTGCTCTCTATTTTCTCCATAAAGCTTAGCCACTAAGTTTTCTTTTCTTTTTTTTTATTTCCTTTATCCTTTACTTATACCTTTATATATACTTATATACATATATATACCCAAAATCCTCAAAATTTTTTAATTTAATTAATTTTTTAATTAATAATATTTTTTTTAATTAATTTTTTTAATTATTATTATTTTTGGGTCGTTACATTCTCCCTTCCTTACAAGAATTTCGTCCTCAAAATTTGCTAATAAATTCTTTTACAAAATTCTAAAATTACTTAACCATCATTATACCACAAATTCAATATACTCCACAATTCTAAGTAAGCATATGCTTCTAAATCAAATCAATATTTAATATAAGTTCATACCTACTCTTGCACCACAGCAATATCCTTATCAGTCGGAACCATGGTATATACACGCGCTAGACCACCACGAGGCAATGGCTTATTCCTTTGGTGTTGATCAGGAGTGGGTGCGTTGTTCGGTAGTCCCCGACAATCTCGGGCCATGTGGCTGTATCTGCCGCACCGATAGCGCTTACTGTTCCTGGCTAGGCATTCTCTCCAATGTCTCAACTTACAACGAGCACAATAGGGAGGTGGCAAATCACTCTGACATCCTTGAGTACCTCTATCATATCTCTGTCCCCCAACATATTTGTCCCTCTTCCACGAGCCCTGTTTGGCATCATCAGAAAAACTATGAGGCATAGGCATCTTCCTCTACTCTGCCATCTCAGCACTCCTCTACAGACTCAATTCTGCCACGGTGGCTCTATCCACCAGTTCTGAAAAGTTTTGTACCTTCAGAACTACCACTTGTTCGTGAATTCTCGGTTTTAATCCCCTATCAAACCACCTCGCCTTCTAGAACTCATCTGGAACCATAAAAGGTGCAAAACGGGATAGCTCCATGAACTTCACAGCGTACTGCTGCACAGTAAGTTGCCCCTAATTCAGGTGGAAGAATTCCTTTGCCTTTGTAGCCCTGGTGGTGGCAGGGAAATACCGATTGTAGAAAAGCTCCCTAAATTGACTCCAAGTCATATCCATGGGTACTATCTACTATTCCTCCAGCAGCTTCACTGCCACCAGCGCTCAGCCTCCCCTGTTAGCTTAAAGGTAGCAAAGAGAGCCTTCTGTGCCTCAGTGCAAGATAACAATGCCAACATTTTCTCCATTTCTTGCACCCAGCTCTCCGCTATGAGTGGGTCAACACCGCCTGCAAATGCAGAAGGTTTCAGGCGAGTAAATTGGTCAATCGAACAGCCCTGGTTCATAGGTGGGCAGTTCTGTCCTTCAGAGTCTTGCCTAATTTCTTCCCAAACTTTGCGAGCTAATCCCCGCAGTAGAGTGGATGTGACGCCCCGATTTTCCATACAAATTTTTTGTCAATAATAAATAAATA
This sequence comes from Malania oleifera, assembly GCF_029873635.1. Lineage (NCBI taxonomy): Eukaryota > Viridiplantae > Streptophyta > Magnoliopsida > Santalales > Ximeniaceae > Malania > Malania oleifera. The sequence goes on along the minus strand of NC_080425.1, from coordinate 4,502,474 downwards.
ATCACACGTCATCCATAACATTCACAAATCGGTCACGTCAACAATCCTACTATCATTCGTACGACCCGACCCGCATTGAGTACCAGGTAAAAAGTCATTATATTATTACAACCTAACAGTGGAAGATAGTATATTTATATCATCTAGAATACAATACCCAAAGTATCTACATACACACATATACATCATTATCACAAACTGAAAAACTACTCAACTCTAAGGGAAATTACACACCCCATAAGCCAAAAACTCACCCTGTGTGTTAGGGTCCCAGCTCCCTATGATCACGGAACTCTATCACCTGGTCTATCCCTATTCCCTAAAAAATTTAGATAATTTGGGTGAGATGCATCTTAGTAAGAAGGAATAAATTATTTACAGTATGTGGCCATATGAGTTCAATTATAATACACTTTACTTTTCCAATCATCATTTTATCTGAGAAAATACACTGATATACACATTTTCATAATCATATAGATATACAACACAAGCTTTTATAAGCTTGAAAATCATTTCTCAAATTCAATGATTTACAACACATAATTATCCGCGAAGTTCTTGAGAATAGGGAAGATTACCCGCCCATACAGGTAGCTTCCCTCTGCCCTAACACGTTATGCAGCCAGATATGGCCATATCTGATACTTATCAGGGCACTCACCTTACTTAGTAAGCCCTCAGACGGAGAGTTTCACTTTGCCTTAATTATTTATGTCATTAACTCACACAGTTCATTTCTCATATTTAATATTTTTTATTTCTCAATTTATATTATTTCTTTCATTTCTCATTTTAGCCAATTTTATCATTCTTTCACTTTCCATTTTCATTTTACTTTCCGGCTCATGAGTATCCTTGGTATCAAATACCAACATCGTGTCTATAACTCATGGCCACCCTGAGGATCTTTCTATCCACGCCATACTTCCCCCCATGGTAAAGGTTGTGCGGCCCGAAGGCTAGATCTAACTGCGGTTGGCCGACCCAGTTAGATCAAAGTATCATATCACATATCGCGTTTGTAGTACGACTGGCCAGCCTATAATCCTAATCCATACTCAGGGGGCCCAACAACCCTACACAATGGCTCAGTCGACTATCACGCCACACGCTCCAAGAGTCCATGTGGTTGCACTAACACCACTAGCAATGGTACCGTGCTCAATATCATAACCATCCGTCAGGGTTCACTACCACATACCCACAATCATTATGCGGTATTGACATTTCATCAATCATATTCCAGTATATCACAATTCAGTTCAATATAAATATTCTTATCATTTTTTGTGCACATTTCATCATCTTGTAATAATATATATCGTATTTCACGTATTTTTCACATTTTCTCAAAATACTCATATCAATAATTTGTACAAACTCATTTCGCATGCAAATAATTTCCACTCACAGATAAATACCACATTTCATTATTTTCCAATATCAGTAATTCACAAAATCTCATTTTTTAGGCAAAACATTTCTACTCACAAATAAATACCATATTTCATTATTTTTCACTAATCACATCAATAATTCTCATTTCAATATTTTCTCAGAAATTACTCATCGTTATATTTTACACGCCAAAATATCACAATTTAAAATTACTCAAATGTCACACAATTTATCTGATATTTATATCATAATAATTTTCAGACAAAATATCATATGCTCATTTTTACATATTAATTCAAATAACAATTCTAAAAATACTGTTATAATTTATTCCCCTTACCTGACTTACTGAGAGACTCGTTAACACCCAGATTCCACGCCCTTGGTGCCCGAAACTCAAATCCTGAAATTCATACTTTTCTTAGATTAATTAACTCATTTTCCCCAAAACAATACTCAACTAATCTTCCCTGAGCTCCATATACCCCAAATTATCATTTAAACTATTATTTAACTCCCCCACTTAATTTTCTGAATTTTGCCTGCAGGTCCCAAAATTATACCCGCGGCGCTCACCCGGATCCTAAATTTCAGAAATCCTACTTTAACCCCAGATGCTCAATATTTTAGCATTTCTAAATTAATACTAATTAATTAAAAATAAACCTCTTAATAACCCTTGTACCCCAAATTTGAGATTTTTCCCACGACAATCCCACGAGAATTTCATCCCATTAGACTTGTAGAGAATCATCCATAGATTCTCGTGGTGGTGTTAGTTCGTCGATTGGGCTTACAATTTGCAAGAAATTAAAGAAAAAGAGAAAATTAGCTTACCCCAGGAGATACGTTCACGCCACTCCTACCACCGATCCGCTCCAATAGAAATGACGGCAGCGGAGAATGGAGTCCAGCGGTATCTTCTAATTTTCGATCGGGCGAAAATCCGCCACGTGACTAAGGAGAGAGGGAGGGAGAATGAGAGGAGAGAGAGAGAGAGCGTCTGCAACAGCAGAAGAAAAGAAAAGAAAAGAAGAAGAAGAAGAAGAAGAAGAAGAATAAAAAACATCCTGAAGCTTCTCAGCTTCAGGATGATTAATAATAATATTAATAATATTAATAATAATAATAATAATATATTTAATTAATATTAATAATAATACATTTTATTAATAAAAATAAAAATAAAATAAATTTTAATTATTTTCTTTCTTTCTTTCTTTTTTTAAAATCCGATTAATTAATTAATTAATTAATTTTTTTTGGAATCACTCCACTAATCTTGTATAGCCCTTTTTGGGGTTATTACAATGGAGGTATCGATCTTTTCCACACTGGTAGCTCCTACATCATTCTCCTCTCTAGCATCAATGTCATTTCCCCTGGAATCCATCCTATAGATAGGACAAAAACGAATTTAGAACCTTTATATCATATTAGGTACATTTATAGAACAACGAATTAGTTTAACATTTAAATCCTTAATTAAAACATCAAACAACCAGCTTATCCCCCAAATCAACCTAACCTTTAAGTTCTAATTCTGAGTTCCAATCTTTCTGCTTAGAAACATCACCGTCAACAGATTTACCGTGGTTTTCTGAAACTGGCCGGATTCAAAAACTCACAGAAGTCCATTAAGGGATTTCTGCCTCTAAGCTACGAAACAAAACTAAAAATCTCCTATCAATATCCTAATCTACCCATTCCTATCCTTATCCATATTTGTACCTATAGTCTGGTATTAATCAATCCTAAAGTCTATAGAATCTAGAACCTAATGCTCTGATACCACAATGTGATGCCCCGAACCTGCCAAGTGGGACCCAGGTGCCACGTGTTCCAATCACCTGTATCTAATACCATAATTAACATGTAGGCAACGGAACATAAATAAATAACCTCAAATAAATACTAGAATTCTATATAACAACCCAAAAACGAATATTTCAACATCCAGATATCCGTATCTACGACCAGTATTTAAAACATAACTTAGTACAAATATATCTATATATATATACCGGTATCTCACAATACCCCCAAAAAAAACTCACAAAATAATCCCAGCCTAGGCCTTCAAGCCCGATTTCCAGAAGAACCTGAAAATTTGTTAATCAACTAAGGTAAGACACTTATTAGTAAGGGTGGAATAAATTATAACAGTGTGTGACAACTGAGTTTTAATATTTATATTTCAAAATAAATTGTTTCTCATATAACATCAATAACAACTGAGAAAACATACCATTAATAACATCCCCGACATTTAATATCATACACACATCCAATATGCACAAGTACATAATTTTTATACAGGCGAAAGTCCCCGAGGATAGGGAAGATCCCACACAAGTAACTTCCTTCTACTCTGGTACAAAAAACTACCTACCAGAGCACTCACCTTACTTAGTAAGCCCTCGGGTGAAGTATTACCTCGCTGATAGTACACACATTTTTTATTATTTTAAAGGTAAAGGTTTCCGAGGATCGGGAGGTCTACTTGCCCATACAAGTAGCATCCCTTTGCATTAATACCAAGAAACTACCTAGCAGAGCACTCGCCTTTCTCAGCAAGCCCCCGGTGGTATGTTTACCTCACCACATGCGCACACATGCATTCACAATATGTTATACCATTATTTTTATACTATAATTAAATTCACATGCGCACAACATATCCACACAGGAATCATGCATCTCATACTTCATCTTTCAATGTCCTCAGTACGTGGCCCACACAGAACAATTGCGTACATGTCAGTAGATGGCCCACACAGCCACTTACGTACTTCTTATCTACACGTGGCTCACACAGGCACCACTACCCACATAGGGTACATAACATGACCCACATAGGTGCCACTATCCACACAAGATGCATAACATGGCCCACACAAGCGTCATTATCCATACAGGATATAATGTGGCCCACACAGGCACCACTCCAACTTCCGTGACACGTGGCCCACACATGCACCACTATTCACCAGTATCCAATCCCCATGACCTACCCATCGTACATCAGTAGAACATGCTCCTTGACTTGCCAATGTCCTACCCCATATAAATGAAAATATGATGAGCTCCTTGACCTGCCAACGTCATATCGTGATTTATATTTAGGCAATATAACAACCTCCTTATGCTAACGTTATATTGAGATGCATACGAATAACCACACCAATTAATTTACACAGATACATCAATGCATTTCCACATAGGAATCCAACAGATCAATTCATTTCCCACACAGTATCCCAACAGATCAATACATTTCCACACAGGAGTCAAACATAACAATTCATTCATCATATCATAATCATTCCAAACATCCCCACATGCAAACTCAAATACCACAGTAATTCATATTCAATTTATTAAGAAAAAATTGTTCCTATGTCACACGAATTTAATATCATATGCAATTATCCCAAATATAAATCTTAAACAAAATCATCATTTTCTAGTACTCAAACGGTTCTAAAAATAATATAGATAAATAATAAATTTCATACGCTCATAAATAACCGGTTCACCTTAATAAAATACTGATATAATTTTATTCCCCCTTACCTGATTCCCTAAACCATGCCTACAAGGCTCCCAAAATTATACTCGCGACACTCACCCGAACCCTGATTTAATCAAATCAACTCTAATAAAATATTATTTTAACCTTTCCTAATTTACGATAATTAAATACCAATTAATTTCTAAATAACTCATTTATCCTAGTTTTGGGGCTATTCCTACAACGATCCCACAAGAAATTCGCTCTGCTAGATTTGTAGAGAATCATCCCTAGATTCTCGTGGTGGTGTTCGATCATCAATTTGGCTTAAAATTTAAGAAAAATTGAGATAAGAATGAGAATTTGTCTTACCCCAAGAGATACGCCTACGTTACTTTTATGACAAATTCACTTCTGTAGATATGTCGATGGCGGAGAATAGAGTCTAGTGGTATTTTCGGATTTTCATTTGGGTGAGAATCCACCACGAAATCGTAGAGAGAGGAGGAGTAGAGAGCTTGAACTGAGAGAGTTTTTTTTTCCTTCTTTCTTTCCCTTTCCTTCCTGTGTGAATCCCCCCCCCCCATATATATATATCCTTATTTGTATTTAAATACACACACACACACACACACACACATTTTTAATTTAATTAATTTTCTTAATAATATTTAATTAATTAATAATAATATTTTTTTTAATTATTATTATTTTTTTGGATCGTTCCAGGAACATTGCCTAATATTGAGTATATTGAACTATTTGTGTTAAATGGATTATTACTGAAATATTGAGTATACTGAATTGCTTCAGGCTTGTATCTATGTTTTGTTATGGAAAAATGCTCTATTTACATATGGCATGCTGTTGAAATTTCAATTTATTTTTTCAAAAATAAAATATGATAAAATGGTCATAAAGTGCATACATTAAGAGGGGAGGAATTGATCTTCATCCTAATTGAAAATGCATGCATAAAAATATATATAAAGGAGATGAGCGTCATTCTTAGAAATAGCGCATGAAGAACCCATTTGCATCACGTGCTTTACTTTTTGAATATTGAGACTCTTCTGAAAACTCTAAACATCGTACCCGGCTCTTAAAACTTTATGATTAAATATGGATTGTTCTTTGGTTATGAACACAAAATCATGATATGTACATATGTGCACACACACACACACACACACACACACACACACACATATATATGTTCAAACATTGTATACTAGCTAGCTAATTTCTTGTGAAATTATTATTTTGTAGGGTTTGCAGCTCTCAGAACACTATGACGATGCCAAACACTTCAGTCAGGTCAAATGCGCGCGCAACTTTTTTACTTTTCTTGTATTTCTTGTTAACTGAACAGAATTGATTATATATTTTAATTTGAATTTGTACTTGTATGTATTTTAATTTTGAACAATATATATATATATGTTCAAACATTGTATACTAGCTTGCTAATTTCTTGTGAAATTATTATTTTGTAGGGTTTGCAGATCTCAGAACACTACGACGATGCCAAACACTTCAGTCAGGTCGAATGCGTGCAACTTTTTTACTTTTCCTGTATTTCTTGTTTACTAAACAGAATTAATTTGTATATTTTAATTTGAATTTGTACTTGTATGTATTTTAATTTTGAACAATGTATATTTTAAATTTTAATATTTTATTAATGTTTTGGTAATTCTGGTTCAATTTTATGTATTTTAAAATGTAATTAAAGGTTTTATAGGAATTTAGAAAAAAGAAATTTAATTTTTTGAAAGCATTAGTGACGGTTCTATAATCGTTACTAATAGTCAATTATTAGTAACAATTTTAATAATTGTCACTAAAATGTGTGCTATTAGTGACGATTTTTTTACCATCACTACTACAATAATATTAGTGATGGTTACTAAATCTATCACTAATACATGCGCTTTAGTAACGAAGTTGAACCGACCGTATGTTCAATTTTATAGTGACGGTCGTAGGTTATTAGTGACAATTCTTTTCCGTCACTAATACTCCACTATTTGTGACGGTTTGAATATTTCGTCACTAATAAGTACTAGTATCCGCAGATATGGTGACAAAGTTAGAACCGTCACTAATAGTATTAGTGACGATTTTTTGAGTATTAGTGATAGTTTAAAACTGTCACTAATAACCTTATTTATTGTAGTGGATATGAATTAGTGAAAACATTAGGGGCAAGTTCATAGGGATATAAATTAGTGCAGACATTAGAGGCAGGTTCATAGGGATATGAAAAGGTGGAAAAGATATGGATGAATGACAGCCACACTCATCCATTCGTAACATAAACAATATTTATAACTTTTAACATTTCTTGCCCTACACTTTTTTTAGGGTTTATGAATAAGAAATGTAGGTATAGACATCACTACCATCTAATCGCTTCCCTTGCCCTTCACTATTTTGACTCTTCATTTTGGAGATTCATCCTAATATGACTTGGATTTGCCAATTTTTAACCATAAATATAGCTAAATTTGTACTTAGCAATTGTTAGTTTCTTATCATATCACTTATTTGTTTTAGTTCTTCACATTCATAGCCCGATACATTCGTTTTCCCCATTTACCTCCTCTGTTTATATTCCTTCCTCACATGTTGAAGCGCTTGCTAACCCTAAGTGAAAGCATTTCGTAAATTTAGAAACAAATGTCTTGAGCACTTGCAGAACATGGGACTTGGTGCATTTTCTTCCAGGCAAGGAATTGGTTGGGTGCCATTGGGTCTATACCATCAAATATTTCCCTAATAGCTCTATTAAATGGCTTAAGGCTTGATTGATTGTCAAAAAGTACACCCAAACATACGCAATTGATTATTTTGAGACCTTCTCTTTTGTGGTTAAACTAAATTATCTTCATATATTGATATTGTTGGAAATTTATTTTGATTATCCTATATACCAATTAGATGTGAAGAATTTGTAGTACATAGATTTGTAAACAAAGAGTACACGTTGAGCAACCTCCTGAGTATATTGCTTGATAGGAGAATGGTATATAAGACCATTTATGGTCTCAAGTAATCTCCTTGAGCTAGTTTGAGAATTTTAGTGTGATGGCCTCTGCATTTGGTTTTATCTACTGGTACATTAATTATTTAGTCTTTATTCGCTAAAAGAATACATGTGTGGTACCTCCAGTCGTTTATTAACTATTATGCAAATGATATCATCAAGACAGTGATTATTATGCAACTGTAAATGTCAAGAAATTTCTTCCAAAAAAAAAATTAAAACAAGGAATTGGATAATCTAAGTTACTTTCTTTGTATTGATATTGTATGGTATAAGAGAGGAAACTATCTCAGCAAAAATATACATTCAACTTGTCAAGTGAGACTAGTGTGCTGGGAGGTAAACTAGTTTATACTCATACTGATCCCAACATGAAGCTGTTTCTGGATATCGGACCAAACTTTAAAGACAAACTTCAATATATGCATTTCATTGGCAAGTTGATCTTCTTAAATGTCACAAGACTTGACATATGCTTTGCTATAAGGGTAGTGAGTAAATTTAAGAAAATTCCAAATGGACACATTTATATTTTACTAGATGATAAAAGCATATTAAAGTTTATTGTTATTTTGTGAGGATGCATGTCGATGCTCATTTTTTCTTAGAAAATGTTTCGCTAGGAAGTAAGGATTAGTCAAGGGCCATTTTTTGCTTTTTCTGCTTTATTTTTTCCATGTTTGACTGCGTCGGGGGGTCCAAGATGTTCTAAAAAGTAAGGTGGGGTTCAAAGGTGATTTTTAGTTCAAACATATAAATTGAGGTGAAACTCCTATCATTCTTAGCCTTTCTGCCCTCTTTCTACCAAATCTAAATGCATCAAGTGATTTGGAGCAGTTCAAAATGGTAAGAAGATATCTAATAGTGATTTCAGTTTTTGACACATAAATCGAGGTGAAACTCCTCTAATTTTAGGTTTCTTTACCCTCTTTCTATCAAATTTGACTGCACCAAATGATTTAGAGCAATTTGAAATAGTAAGAAGAAGTCTAACACTAATTTCGATTTTAGGCATGCAAATCGAAGTGAAACCCTGTCATTTTAGGCTTTTTGACCTCTTTCTGTCAAATTTGACTACACTAGGCGATTCAAAGTAGTTTGAAATAGTAAGAAAATATCTAACAATGATTTTGAATTCGGGCACAAAAATCAATGCAAAACTTTGTCATTTCTGAATTTTTTTATAATTTTTTTCTACCAATTTTAAAGGCATGAAGTGTTTTGGAGCAGTCTAAAATGATAAAGTAGCAATCCCCAACAATTTTGCCCTCCGATGCAAAAATTAAGGCAAAAGTCCCTTCATTTTTGACTTTTCGACTCTCTTTCTGTCAAATTTGATGGCACTTGGTGATCCAGAGCAATTCGAAATGGTAAAAATGGGTCAAACTATGATTTTGGCTTTTGCACAAAAATCAAGATAAAATTCTAGATTTTCTATGATTTTTGACTTTTCTAGACGCTTCTGAAAATGTTGACCATTTTTCATGAACTCCATGTATCTTTTTATTTATTTTAATAAATTAAAACATTTTAAAAAATAATCAGATATTTTAATATTTTAATATTAAAATATTTAATTTTTAAAAAAATTGAAAATCAAAATAATTTTTCAATAAGATGAAAATAAAAGTAAAACAAACCAAGGCCCAAGTCTCCATCTTGAGCAGGTAGTTCTTATCTCTCTCTCTCTCTCTCTCTCTCTCTCTCTCTCTCTCTCTCTCTCTCTCTCTCTCTCTCTCTCTCTCTCTCTCTCTCTCTCTCTCTCTCTCTCTCCTTTGCCTTCCCTTTTCCCCAATTATGTGGTTTGTAATGTGTGTGTTTTGTATGAGTATGTTTGGGTGCCTACAAGTGTGATTATGCATGATGACATAAGTATGCATGTGCATGCATGTATATGCATGGGATATGTATGATATGTAAGAACCCAAAATATGAAAAATGGGTTTAAATATTAAGAGAGGGGTAAAATTGGAAATTTTCAGGTCAAGGGCTATAAAAGGAAATTTCTATTACTTTTCATTAAGTAAACTCAATCCTATCTCTCTCTCTCTCTCTCTCTCTCTCTCTCTCTCTCTCTCTCTCTCTCTCTAAACTCTCTTTACTCTCTCTAAACTCTCTTTACTCTCTCCTTCTCTCTAGAATTCTTCGCCGATCATTGACAGAATCGGAAAACAGAAGCTACCACGAGGATCGTGGAAGGATTCTCTACAACTTCTATGGATCGGAATCTCGTTTCAGAGATTTTTGGGTTTCGGCGTAAAATTGAGGTAAGGCTTGATTTTTAATTCTGATCCAGTAGTTTTGTAGGTATCAGTCTTGTGAGTATATTTTGTACTGTGATTTGTAGGTTTTGAAACTTGGTTCGCTGTTTAGGGACCTGGAGTTCGGGATTTGCTTACGGGGTTAAGGTAAGGGGAAACTGTGTTATATTGGTTATTTTTGAAATCGGACTCTGTGAAACTGTAGTCCACGGTCCTGTGTGTGTTTTGGCTACTCATTTGGGGGGATCTAACGAGGAAAACTATGGGTTTTTCATTATTACAGTTTTTGGAAAAAAAATGGGCAACAGGCTGAATCCCAGATTTTGTTGAAAATCGAGTATATGTGTGATTTATATTGTGGTATTGGGATGGTCGTGCCTTGACTTTGTTTAAACTGTATTTGTTTGGAAAACCATGATTTAGATTACCAAATGAGTGTGGTTTGTTTGGTTATATGAGAATGCATGTGTGTGTGATATGCGAAATTGCTGATAGGAACACGGTTCCGGAAGTGCTGATAAGATTGCGATTCCAAAATGATTCCAGGTACTGAGAGTGTCCGACTCTATATCTGAGGGCGTGTGTTTATCGCCTACCATGTAGGCAAGAGTGACCGGCTCTATATCCGAGGGCGTGAGCCTATTCCGGCAGATCAGGCCGAAGGGTGTGGATCCACTAGTTAGCGCCGGTATGATGCCATGGGAGTCGAGGACTAGCCATGTGTCAGTGGCGCCGTGCTAAACAGGTTGGCTATGGGCCAAAGCCAGAATGCCGAACGGCTTCGGGCCGATTGGGTGTGACGACACCGGGTTACTAATCATGTGTGTGTATTGTTACGGGGCTGTGTATAAATGGTTGTCGTGTGTATGCGTGTGTGCACTATGTAAATTAGTATTGGATTGCATTCAATTGCTTGTATTTTGTGTCATGATAACACTCAAATGCCACACACCGATATAACATGTGTTCTTCCTTACTGAGAGGTGTCTCACCCTTACTGTACGTACATTTTTATAGGTCCTTTGAGTAACAGGAACTAGCGTCTTGGTGTAGAGAGCGTAGTGGCCGGTGTACTGCGGTAGCGCTTAGGTAAGTGCTAGGACTGTAGTTTTGTTGGGTTGCCATTTTGAGTTATATTTGGGCACCCAGTTTGTACGTTTTGTTAGAGCCATGTTCTGCTCTTGTATAGACTCTGGTATGGTAATGCATATGTTGATATAAAATGACTTTTTTCACTACATATATGATTATGATTGGATGTGTTTAGGGTGCCTGGGAACCCCACGGGGTTGGACCCTCATCCAGTGTGTTGTATCTCTGATGATTTGTATGATACAGGGATAGGTTAAGTTACAATTTTCACCCCCGGGTCCCATTTTCGGGTTCGGGGTGTGACATGATATGCATGCATATATGTATGCATGATATGTGTGTAGGCATGGTTATGCATGATGCATGCATGATAATGATGTATGGATGCATGATACATGTGTATGCATGAGATATGTATGATATGCATGTATATATGTATACATGATGTGTGTGTATGCATTGGTATGCATGATGCGTGCATCATAATGATGTATGGATGCATGATATATGCGTATGTATAGGGTGTGCATGACATGCATGTATATGTATGCATAATGTGTATGTATGGACGAGTATGCATGATGCAAGTATGGTGATGATGTATAGAGGGTACATATACTATATTATGTATATTATTGCATTATGTACTTATATGCATTATGAATATGTACTTATTTATACTTTATTATAAATATATTACATAAATATATACTATGTATTATATATATATATATATATATATATATATACACACATGTATGCATAATGTGCAACGACCTGCTTAATAAATGGGGTTTTCTTTTTTAATTTTTAAACTATGATAATCTACATGCTCTGATACCATGCTGGGGAAAACCCAACCATAAACCTAAGCAGTAAGAAGCAGAAACTGAATAAACATATCCATATGTATTATATACACAATACAAAACCATTACCATACAATACCAGAGTACTACATGTTTCCCAAAATATACACATATCACTGTTTTCCCAAAATACCCTCAACTAGCTAGGGTACACACAATCATCCCGAAAAATATACTCACTCTCTGATAGGGCACTACTGAAGCCCCTCTATCTGCGAGCCTGATCTACTCGCCTACCTGGATCACCTGAAAAATGATTCAATAGTGGGGTGAGCCAACGCTCAGTAAGACGAAATATATTATTACTAGTGTGTTGCAAATGAGCTACTATATATATATATCATGGAATCTGTTTTCATATAAACATGTATAACTGAATATGTAAGTACGGTATAAGTAATAAAATTCACCCCCCCTTTCCCTGTTGCTTAACATTGCAGTATCGTAGTTTACTATTCGAAATACTTTTATTATGCATAAGTATATTCCCTATTTCTGTAAAACTGTAAATACGTAATAATAATAACTGAAAATGTTCCCTGTGGATATCTGTATGTCATGACTTACCCCCTCATGATAGGGTTATGCGGCCTGTAGGCTGGATTTACCCTAGCTGGCCAACTAGGAATAAATCACTATACTCCATCAGTCGATCTACCCACCTTAACCCATATCTGGATGGGGAGTCTAACCTCTTCAAGGGCCTAGGTGATCGACCTTACCATTTATTATCTATATAGGTGGTTACACTCATAACGTAACATAATATCTGTAGAGACGATACCGTGCTCTGTAACTGCATAGTCCAATAGGGTCTGATACCATATATTGTATTTCTATATACAACTATCTGATTTACCATGATTCTGAAATAATCGTAATAACCATGATGCTGCATAAACTGAACTGTAAATCTGAAAACTGTATAATCATAACACTGTAACTGCATAATCATAATACTGATATTCGTATAATCATGGTACTGAGATTCATAAAATCATGGTACTGAAATATCGTAAAATCAAGATACTGAAATATTGTAAACATATCTTTGTACAATATTCTTATTCATAAGCCACACGATACTTTAATTCATAATTTTTGTAATTTAATAAACTGTATAACATTTTAAAAATACCTAGCATAGCATATTTCCTTTACCTGACTACTGGAAAGCCCCTATGGTTCACTAGCCTAACACCTATAGGGCCTCCTACAAAACACCCTGAAAACAATATTTTTCAGAACATAATCTCAGTATTTCATAGCCTACATTATTTCTTATAACTACCATAAGGCCAAAAATAGGCTAAAAGACCTTACCCTGAATTTGAGATGAAATTCTACTTCGTTTTCCTAATGATCAATTTCGGCAGACTTGTAAAGAACTTCGCCAGGAGTGTCATGGTGGCTTCAGATTGTCGATCTGGCGATTGGAGGGGCCGAAATCGAAGAGAGAAGGGAGAGAGTGACTTAGAGAGAGAGAGAGAGAGAGAGAGAGAGAGAGAGAGAGAGAGAGAGAGAGAGAGAGAGAGAGAGAGGAGTGTTAAAATGTGATAAAAATCCAGTTTTTAGCTATTTATTAAATTCGTCAACGAAACCCTATATTTGTCGATGAAATTCAGAGCAGCCAAATACTGTGCTCGGTATTTTCTTGTCAACGAAGCTCTGTATTCGTCGACAAAATCCTTTAGACCTTCATCGACGAAACCCTGTGTTTGTCGACGAAGCTCGGTAGTTTCCTTAAAATTATTTTATTCTCCAAAATGCAATGTTGTCGATAAAGTCTACGACCTCCTTCTGTTTATGTATCTATTTTCTCTCCCTCTTTATTATTAAAATGCTATTATTCTTCGGGTCACTACATAATGTGTATGTATAGATGAGTATGCATGATGCAAGTAGGGTGATAATGTATAGAGGGTATATGTAATGACCCGAAGAATAATGGTATTTAAATAATAAAGAGAGAGGAAATGGAAATAGTAAAATCCTGCGGCCGCGTTTGTCGACGACGTGGCATTTTGGGCTTGTCGATAAGGATGTGCTTCGTTGAAGAGAAGATACCGAGGGGCTATATATCGCAGCTCTGAATTTTGTCGACGAGGAGTAACGTTCGTCAATGAATTGCCTTCTTGACCTTGTTGACGAGGTGACGTGGCTCGTCGACGAAGGTCAGTGTATAAATAGCCCAAACTTCATTTTTTTGGCTGAAATTCGACGCACCAAACCCTCTCTCTATCCTCCCTTCATTTCCCCTCCCTTCTCTCTAAGTTTCTGGCTTGGTTTACGCCGGTTCGACGATCTGAAGTCACCATAACACTCTTGGGGAAGTTCTCTACATATTTGGCGAAGTGGATCGTCGGTGGGGATAGTTTGAAATTCATCCTTGAATCAAGGTAAGGCAAATTATTCAAAATTTGGTCTTCCCATAGTTATAGGAAATGTTGTACACGAAAAAATACTGAAATTTAGTTCTAAGAGTTGTCATTTTCAAGGTATTGATCAGGGAACCCTACGGGGGCAGGACCAGTGAATTTTAAGAAGGGTTTCTTTTCAGTAATCAAGTAAGGGAATAAACTAAAGCATTTATTTTTCCATGAAAACTATTGTTAAATTATTAGTAGATTTATGTTCAGAAAATATGTATTATATTTGAATATGATTGAGGAAATGCATATTTAGGAAAATACTGTTATTATATAGGAAATATGATTTCAGAATGAAATGTATGGTTTTATTCAGCATTGTGTGGCATGAATATTATTTTATGTGAAAAGTATTATGTTATGACAATTTTACAAATAAAGTATGTTTTCAGAAATTATGAAATTAAGCAGTACATTATGGTTTCAAATTATATGGTAAATGAATTATTTATTCAGAATGATATGTATGAAATGTTCGGCGCAAGGCCATGATTGATAGCCGGTGCAAGGCCGTGTATTATGTATGATTTTCGCGCAAGGTCGTATTTATGATTGTTTGGCGCAAGGCCGCAGATAAGAAAGAAATCGGTGCAAGGTCGTATGTATGTATGTTATTTCAGAAAATGCTATCAATCTACTTATGTTAGACAAGTATATTATCATGTATTATATGTTATCAGAACCTGAATGATAGTTCAATTTAGTTACAGGAGCACGGTACCGTAGCTATGCAGATCAGATTATTATATTCAGACTTGTGCTAACTGCCCCTGCTAGTAAAGGGGGTAGCAGATGGATAGTCAATGTGGCTTTCAGTGTAGAATTGTAGACGTCCACCTAGCAGTTTGGACCATGGTGTGGCGAGCCCATCGTACTTACGGACATTTTTGACTCGGTAATAGTCGGCCAGCCATTGTTGGGTCCCGCCTTCGGGCTGAACATCCCCGTCATTGGGAGTAATACATGACACCAGCTAACTATTCATCCTTGGTAAATTACATTATTATCAATTATATCAGACATTTTATATACAGTATGATTTATTGGAAATTATGAAGGTATATATTCATTAAGTTATGCTATGATGAATGTTTTCTGGTGTCGTGACGTCTCGGACTCGACCAGAGAAGCACTCTCTGGTATAAAAGTGGGTTCGGCTGCGAACGGGGAAAATTGGATGTGTGATTTTGAAAATGTGACAACCCGAATAATAATGGGATTTAAATAATAAAGAGGAAGGGAAATGGAAACAGTAATAGAAGGAGGAAGTTAACGACATTGCACTTTGGAAGGAATAACCGAGAGAAATTATTGGGGTCTCATCGACGAACACAGGGGATTCGTCGACGAAGGTATAAGAGGACCTCGCCGATGAAGACAGGATTCGTCAATGAGGAAATACCGAGAGAGGTTTTGGGCAGTCTGAATTTCGTCGACGACGAGTGGGTTTCGTCGACAAAATTATTAAAGGACTCGTCAACAAGATGACGTGGCTCGTTGATGAATCCAGTCCTATAAATATCAAAAACCTAGATTTTTACTTCAAAATTAAGAAATCTCTCACCCTCTCTCTCTCCCTTCGGCTCCCTTCTCTTCTCCCTTTGATTTCGGACTGGATTTTCGCCGGTTCGAGGATTTGAAGCCACCACGACGCTCCTGGGGAAGTTCTCTCCAAATCTGCTAAAGCGGGATCGTCGGTGGAACTCCGTTGGAAATCATCCCTGAGTTGAGGTAAGACTTTTTAAGACAAATTTGGTCTTACGATAGTTATAGGAAATGATATATAGATGAAAATACTGAAGTTTAGTATTAGGAGTTTTCATTTTTAAGGTATTGATCAGGAAATCCTACGGGCGTGAGTCCAGAATTTATAGGGGCTTTTCTCAGTAGCCAGGTAAGTGAATAAACTGAAGCAGTTATTTTCTATGAAAATTATTATTATGTATGAGTAAACTTATTTTCAGGAAAGCATGTATTATATCTGTATATTACAAAGGAAATGCACGTTTGGGAAAATATTGCTATTATGTTGAAATGTATATATATGTATGAGATGCCAAAAACTATGATTTTAGAATACAATGTATGGTTTTATACAACAAATGTGTGGCATGAATATTATTTTACGTGGAAAAATATTATGATATGACAATGATATGAATGAAGTATGTTTTAAGAAATTATAAAAGAATACAGTACATTATGATGTTGAAAATACATGATAAATTGATTATTTTTAGAATGATATGTATATATATAATGATTTCGGCTCGAGGCCGTATTTATGAAATATTCGGCACGAGGCCGTGTTTATGAAATGTTCGGCACGAGGTCGTATTTATGAAATGTTTGGTGCGAGGCCGTATTTATGAAATGTTCGACGCAAGACCGTATTTATGAAATGATTTCGGCACGAGGCCGTATTTATGAAATTATGAAAGATGCTATATTATCATGTATTATATGTTATCAGAACCCGGATGTTAGTTTAGTTTAGTTCAGGAGCCCAATACCGTAGCTTATAGATCAGATATTTATGATTAAATTGGTGCTAACCACCCCATGAGGGGTGGGAGATGGATAGTCGATGTGGCTTTCAGTAGAGTGTGGATGTCTACCTGGCAGTCCGGACCAAGGTGTGGCGGGCCCATCGTACTTACAGACATTTTTGACTCGGCAGTGGTAGATCATCCATTGTCGCGTTCCGCCTTCGGGCTGCATAACTCGTCATGGGGGGTAATACATGACATCAACTAGCTATTCATCTTGAGTATGTTTTCAATATTATCAGTTATAATAGATGTTTTATGAACAATATGATGTATTAGCAAATATGAAAGTATATGATGATTCATTATATTATGATGAATGTTTACAGATATATGAAATGTACTGTATATGTATAATTACATTAAATGTTCATGTTGCCACACAGCTGTATTTAGTTTATTTTCCCTTAATGAGAAGTGTCTCACCCCCGAACATTAAATTAATATCAGGAAACCCAAAGAGACTGGCGGGTCAAGGCTGCCGTTGAGTGAGTTGAGCTTCCCTACTAGAAGGGTAAGCGTTGATCTAGGATCAGGATATTTTTGTTGTATGATCCTAGAGTTATTTTGATATTTTGGAGATTGTATATAAACACGGTATTATGGAATTACAGTAGACTCTCGTGTTATGTATTCTATGGTTTTGAAAATGTGATTTATGTTTACTGTTGCGTAAGTTTCCGCTGTGAATGACGAGTGTCCCATGGGTTCCGATTGACTTTTCTATTTATTATATTACATTTTATATTAAGATTTTTGAGGTCGTTATAGAAAAATTATTTTTCGTAGAAAACAATGTGTGATGGAGTCGCCACTAACCTTTTGAAGTGCAGTTAGAACACTTGATTGCTCCCTCGTTAGGGGTAGAATCGGTTTGGGTAACCAGAGTCGGGCTCGAGAGTACGGTTACGCGAGGGGAAGATATTAGCACCCCCTACGCGCCCGTTCTTACGAACTGTACCAGATTAATAAAAAATTATCCCAAAATAAATCGAATAAGCCTTAAAATTACTCCATTTCAAAAATCAAAAAAATGGAAATACTATATAGGTATTCCCTCATAACTGAGGCAATCCAATACTCCGAAAAGTTCATGCCCTCTGCTGCAATCATTGGGAAGGAAAATCAAGAAAATAGGATACAAAATACGCTCCCGAGGGTTTTGAAATCCATAGAATTTTTATAAATATAAAAGTACTATTCCGAGAGGTTTTTGAAATTTGTTTGGGAT
Source organism: Malania oleifera (assembly GCF_029873635.1). Lineage (NCBI taxonomy): Eukaryota > Viridiplantae > Streptophyta > Magnoliopsida > Santalales > Ximeniaceae > Malania > Malania oleifera. Next base: position 4,484,079 of record NC_080425.1, on the reverse strand, counting down.
GGAAATGATTTTTGTGCAAAAAAAAAACATTTTTGTGATTTTTCTAAAGTGTGAACATTTTTTTTGTGATTTTTGTGATTTTGTCATATTTTTCCCGAATTTAAAAAATAACACAAATAAAATCAATGGAAATTAAAGTATGAAAATATTTTTGAGAATTTCTGAAAATTTTGTGATTTTTTTATGAATTTTCTGAATATCTAAATAATAATCAAGTGAAATGGAGAAAACCGGCGTGAACCGATTCGAGGGATGACGAACCAGTCAAACTTTGATCGGTCTGGGGAAAAACCAGTTTAAGGTCTTGGTCGAGACCATTGAATCCAACATGGGGTGATTTTGTGATTTAATGTTTTTTTGAAGCATTTAAATAACAAAAGGAGATGGAGGCGAATTCCGCAAAAATGGAAAAGAAGATGGGAAATAAAGTGGAGGGCTAAACTGGTTTCATACCGGTTCAGAAGACCCAACTGGTTTGGGAAAGAACCAACTCGGGGAGGGTCAACCCGTTTTAGGCCCGGTCAAGGCCAAGATATTTTTTAGATTTTTCTGAATTTTCTCCTAATTTTTTCCCTTTTATGATTTATATGTTTTTATAAATGTAAACTAACCATATATATATATACACAACAGTATTATTGAAAATGAGATGAAATGAGATAAAATGAATCACAGTGTACGTGTGTGTCCTGCATGCATGGTGGGTGTGCATGTAAATTGATGATGCATGCAATTGTATAGTGAGTGGTAGTATGCAGGCGGGTGCGTGGGTAGGTGTAAGAGAGTTAGCAAAGAGTGGAGGTACACATGTAATATATATATATATACATACATGAAAACGTGTGTCAGTGTGTGGAGGGTGGCATGCATGCATGCGTGAGTGGGTGTGTGCGTGAGTGTGTGAGAGAGAATTAGTGGAGTGTGTGTAGGGGAACAAAGTGTATTTTTTTTTTTGGATTACGCATCGGGTATCCACGTGTCCGTTTTACGGTCCACGTGACTAATATTGCGCCGCTTGAAGTTGACCCTACAACTCCAAAGGGAGGGTCAATTCAGGAGTTCAGGGGCGGAAACGAACCTAAGAGGGTTTGAACAAAGTGTATTTTTGTGTGTGTGGCAGGGTGTGTGTATTTTAGTGTGTGAAATAGTGTGTGTATAAGTGTGTGCGTTCCTGTGTGTGTATTGTATGTGCAGCAGGTGTGTGTGTTTACTGTGCGTGTTCTTTAGTGTGTAGCCATGTGTGTGTGTGCAAGAGTGTATTTTAGAAACAACAGTGTGTGTGTGTGTGTTGTAAATAGTGTGTGCTTTAGCGTGTGTATGTGAGCAGTGTGTGTGTGTTGTAAATAGTGTGCTTTAGTGTGTGTAAAAGCAGGTCCAAATGGCGTGAGAGTGAAGTAAGGGATGGTCAGAGCCTTTGAGGCAATATGCCGAGCAGGAGGGGGGTTAGTGCAGTGTGAGGCCGCAAAGTGAGGGTTGTGTGTGTGGCGCAGGCCGTGAGGTGGTGTGAGGTGTTCTGCTGGGTTGGGTCCGAGAGAGTGTTCGGGGGTGCTAGGTGGTCGTGCCAGAGGACAGCCGAGGCGAAGAAGAAGAAAATGGGGATGATGCATCGAGATGGGGCGGTGCAGGGCCAAAGACCTCAGAGAAGTTGAAATCTTGGGGAGGAGAAGATGAGGAAGATTGGGGGATTGTGAGCTTGGTAGCTAGGATTGAATGAACGGTTTTCTTCTGAGCTGTAAAAACTATGTTGTTCACACAGAGAGAAATAGAGCGAATACAGAGTCTCAAATTCGAAGCCAGCCGAGAATTTACTCTGGGCAGGCTGTGATTACAGAGATTACATTGCACAAATACACGCGCAGCCACACAGAGGGATGGAGAACCAGGGGTCACTGAGCCTAGCTTCCCGAAGCAGAAAAGCATGAGATGAGAGAGAGAGAGAGAGAGAGAGAGAGAGAGAGAGAAAGAAAGAGAAAGAGAGCTACCTGTCGATGAATATCAATCCGATTCAAAAACCAAACCAAGAACTGATGTACCCTTTGAATGTTGAATAAGAACTGGCATCTGGCATCTTTCATGGGCACTCTCACTCATCATTGATCAAGAAAAGGAAAGCGAAATTGGAGATCAGATCAAGATACACATATATACCGTGAGGCATATAGTACTATTCTGCTAGCATTATTGACATAATAAGTAAGCTCATCAATTCTCAAATTCTCCATTCCATGTCCGGCATAACAATATATATATAATGCCCCAACTTGGGTCTATCAGGGAGCACTGCATCTCTCCTCCTCTACTTGAACTAGACAATAAGGGGGCGGGCCTTATCGGACTAATGATTGGCCCCATAGATCAACACGTGTCCTTTTTAGAGTGTTTTGTTCTCACTCACACACTTCCTGAGAAAACTTCCTAAGAGGTCACCCATCCTAATATTACTCCAAGTCAAGCACGCTTAACCGTGGAGTTTTTATGGGAAAGCTCCCGAAAAGAAAGGTTCACCTTTTTTATATGGGTAGTAACATCTAATCTTTTTAAGTCTTTCATCCATGAGGTATCACATTCTCCCCCTCTTATAGAACGTAACGTCCTCGTTGCGAACCCACATTTCCAAACCCAGGCAATGTGAATCTCATCACACTTTCGGTTGGGTGTTGTCTCTGATACCATCTTATAACGCCCCAACCTAGGTCTTCTAGGGAGCACTGCGTCTCTCCTCCTCTACCTGAACCAGGCAATAGGGGGCAAGCCTTATCGGACTAATGACTGGCCCCATAGATTAATACGTATCCCTTTCAGTGTGTTTTGCTCTCACTCACGCACTTCCTAAGAAAACTTCCCAGGAGGTCACCCATCCCCCCATAGATTAATACGTATCCCTTTCAGTGTGTTTTGCCCTCACTCACACACTTCCTAAGAAAACTTCCCAGAGGTCACCCATCCCAATATTACTCCAAGCCAAGCACGCTTAACCGTGATATTTTTATGGGAAAGCTCTCAAAAAAAAATGTGCACCTTGTTGATATGGATAATAACATCTAATCTTTTTAAGTTTTTCATCAATGGGGTATCACAATATATACATGGGAGAATGACACATTGGAAAACACAGGGGATCAATAGACCAAAACTGTTTTTTTTCCGCCTGTACCTCATAAATGTCTAGAATATCCAGAACCTCCACACTTCTTGCAGAGCATCAATCCTGCAACCTTGCACACCTTACAATCGACCAATCCCATTTCCTGCAGAGGCTCAACATTAAGGCGGCTTTGGGTTGGCTGTGAACAGTGCTCACAGGCTCTGGTGTTGCTGTGGTTGTGCTCGCGGGGTGTTACAGCTATCGCTAGTGGTCAAAAGATGGTGGAGATGGTGTAGGGCGAGCTGGTGGCCGAGGGTTTGATGGGGAGCAGCTCTGGTTGCAGGTATGGAGGTTGCAGAGGAATGGGGGGTTGCTGGAGGTGGCCAAGAGCGTTGCAGCAGGTGGTGGGGGATTGTAGTGAATGTGAGGCAGAGGGGAGCTACTAGAGGTGGCCGAGAGTGTTGCAGCTGGTGGTAAGGGATGGTGGTGGTTGTGAGGCAGAGGGGAGCTGCTGGAGGTGGCTGAGAGTGTTGCAGCTGGTGGTGAGGGAAAAAGAGATATGAGGGAGAAGAGAGAGATGGCTCGGGCGCCCCCCCAGAAATGAGAGAGGTGGGAGAGATATCCGATGGAGAGAGTGGGAGATGAATAATGAAAAAAAAAAATGAGCAGTCCCCCTGCCAGTGAATAGTGAAATAAATGAATGAGCTCCCCCGCCCTTTCTCTGTGTGCGCTGAGACTTCTTTATAGAGTCTGCAATTGGAGTCTTTTGGCGCGAAAGATTGGTTACGGGGAATATTTCCCTTCCCCTGCGCACTGTTAGGCAGTTCTGAGAGAATCTCTCTCTTCCCCACGTGCTTTCCCTTTTCATTTATTCTTTTTAATTTCTTATTATTCTTTTTGTTGACCATTTTTTATTTTTTTATTTTTTTCTAAAAATGAGGAATTTAGTAGCACTTGATTCTCGGGAAATCGGGAAGGCTCGGACTCGGAGTGACGACTTGATAAAATACTCGATTTAAAATCAAGAGACCCAACTTAAAAAGTAAAACTCAGTTCCAAATTTCAAAAACTCAATTTAACTTTTAAAACTCCGTTCCAAAATTTTGAAAGACCCAGTTTGAAAATTCGGACTCACTTAAAAATTAAAGGGCTTAAATTAAAATTAAAGACTCAATTCGAGATATTGGGACTCAATTTAACATATTAGGACTCAATTTAAAAGACTAAGACTCGATTAAAAATACAGGGACTCAGTTTAGAATATCGGGACTCTATTTAAAAACACTAGGACTCAAATAAAAATACCAGGACTTGGTTTTAAAATACCAGGACTCAATTTAAAACACCAGGTTTTCAAAAAGGGTCATTCAATTTTCAGAATTTGAGGTCAAATTTTGTTACACCAGGTCTTTCCAGGAAAGCTTGGTTAAAATTGGAGTGTCGATAACTGGCATATGAAATGTACTATATATGTATGATAGCACCAAATATTCATGTTGCCACACAACTGTATTTAGTTTATTTTCCCTTACTGAGAGGTGTCTCATCCCCAACATTAAATAATTTTCAGGAAACTCAGAAAGACTGGCGGATCGAGGCCGCCGTTGAGATAGTGTGATACTACCCTGTTTGGAGGGTAAGTTTTAATCTAGGAACAGGAGATTTACGTTATTGGTTCCTAGATATGTATATACTTTCGTATTTTTGGAGATTGTATATAAACAGGGTATTTTGGAATGTAGTTGACTTTAGTAATAAATATTTTGTGGTTTGGATAATGTGATTTATATTTACTGCTACTTAGGTTTCTACTGTATATGTCAGGTGTATCCCGTTACCCATGGGTTCAGGTGATATTATTATTAAATATGTTTTATTATATGATAAGATAAGCAAGTCGTTACAGTACATATACTATATTATGTATATTATTGCATTATGTGCATGTATGTATTATGAATATGTACTTATTTATACTTTATAATAAATGTAGTACATAAATATATACTATGTATTATATATATATATATATATATATATATATATATATATAATACATAGTGTATATATATACACACTATATCATACATATATGCTATCATATTATATATTATATATACTATGCATTATACATGTATATTACAATGATATATATATTAGAGATGCAATGGCAAAATAACAATGATAGTCACAAAATTTAATAGGCAAATGACTTATTCTGTCAGAACAATGAAGGTGAGGGGTAACAAATGAAGAAGAAGAAGAAGAAGAAGAAAAATCAAATTGAGTGGTTACAGATGGTTCAAATTCTGAGCGCCAGGTCGTAGAAGACAAGGCAAAAGTGTTGAGCTCAGTAGTTGAGTCTATCGGAGAACTATCAGGAAACAAGTTGATGGATGAATTAGTAAAAAATAGAGAAGAAGATGACGCACAACCCTCAATTTTTGAGAGAGAAGAAAACATTGTATGCTCCTAAAAAATAATATGTCGAAATATTAAAAGTCGATTCAAAATTGGATCCTAACAACGATATCCCTTATGTTACCATAACCTGGGAAGCGCAAAAAGTGCTCAGGGTTCAAGTTTGGTATACTCATGAGGTTGCAATAGAACAAAGCAGACAACCAAACACTTTCAAGGTTTTATAATTTGGTGGACAACCATACAATTTTTCAAATGGCGACTCATTGTGAAGAACGAAGGAAGGAACATGGTTTATGGTAAAAACAACAGTAAGAGTTGCTTCACCCCAGAAACGTTCAAGACAAGATGCAGATAAAAGCATTGCCCTAAAAAAATCAAGAATACGTCTGTGTTTATGTTATGCACGTCCATTTTGTTAAGATGTGCCCGGGCAAGAACTTTGGACAATAGTGCCTTATTTTTCAAGAAAATTGAGAAAAGAAAAGTCTTTATATTCCATGGCATTATCCATACGAAAGACTTTAATGGGCCGAGAAAATTGAGTTTGAATCATAGTGGAAAAAGTAATATAAACTTGGGGCAACTCAAATATATTTTTCAAAAGATATATCCAGGTAAATCGAGAATAGTCATCAACGAATAAAACATAGTAGCAAGAAACTCCCATAGTAGGAGTAGGAGACAGACACCAAATATCAGAATGCACCAAATCAAAAGGACTACCAGAAATAGAATCACTTTTATTAAATGACAAAGTTGACTGTTTATCTAAGTTACAATGCAACCAATATTTCAAAAATTCAGTTTTCACTAAGCCTAATAACCTAGAAGAAACAAGAAAATTAAGTTTATTAGCTGACACATGGCCTAACTGAAGATGCCAAAGAAGAAAAAGAGACTCAAAAGAAATGGAAAAGGTCGGGAAACTGGAACATGAAGATAGTTTAGCTCAAACAACCGTCCAACTTTACGGTTAGTCCCAAGAATATGTCTTGTTTACAAATCTTGCACACAGCAACCATCAATAGAAAATATTATTTCAATACCAAGTTTATAAATTTGACCAACATAATTAAGATTATGTATTAGGCAATAAAAGTGTGGAAGAGGAAACATGACCGATATGATTAATTTTCATATAGGAACCATTGGTTGTGTGAATGATAGGTGCAGAAGTGGGAGAGATCGGAGAGAAGAGTAAATAGGAATCAAAAGTCATGTGATTAGAACAAGCAGAATCAAAGAACCAAGATGTACTTGAGACGGTAGCTAAAGAAAAAGAATTATTAGATAACATAGCCTATTTGAGAACACTTTCTAAATCTCTTTTGAGAAAAAAAGGACTAGGAGTTTGAGGATTTTGCAACAACAACAACAGATGAAACTGAAGACCAAGAGTTATTTCGTGGTTGAGGTTGATCTCCTCTATGTTTAGGAGGTCGAGTAGGACAATTGTCAACAATATGACCAAGAAGATGACAATATCGACATTCGACCGTAGGACATTTAGAAAGCACATAGCCCTTTTTAAAGCAGTTCCTACAAAAGTCCAACTCGAATGCAAGAGGAGATTGACAACCGTATTGAGGTTAAGGACTAGTGGCCAAAACAACATAAGGGGTATGTGACGTCCCGATTTTCATACCATTTTTTTTTCAATAAATAACAAAATAATAATACTCAAACATTGACCATGCCAAAATCTCTAATACCATTAAAACATAACCCGACCCGAAATGGGATACCGGGTAATCAATCAAACTTATATATATATATACAACCCTATCAGTGGAAGTCAATATATACAAATCATCTAGAATATAAATACTCAGAGTGCTACACATCCATGTACATATTTACACATGTCTAACACGTTCTCAAAAATCAACCATAAACTCTAGGGGAATCACACATCTTTAGCTCAAACCACTCACCCTGTCTATCAGGATACCAGCTCCCCTTATCTCAGAGCTCTATCACCTGGCCTTTCTTGGTTCCCTGAAATATTTAAATAATTGGGTGAGACACATCTCAGTAAGACGAAATAAATTACTTACAGTGTGTGGTAATATGAGTTTCATTATATCATAATATATATATCCATTTCAGTGATAATACCATCTGAGAAAATTTACCAAATATTCTCATAATCATATAGATATAAAACACATGCTTTTTAAAGCTTTATTTCCATTTTTCAACCCATTCACATGCAACCCATATTTATCAGCAAAAGTTCCCCTCTGCTTTGATATCATTTGTAACCTTACCTGATTAACTTGGGTATGGCTACAAATGATACTTATCAGGGCACTTACCTTACTCAGTAAGCTCTCAGGTGAAGAGTTTTACTTTGCCTTATTTATCTATGTTATTAAATTCACACTCTTTGTTTTCACTTTCAATTTCATTTCATCATCTAGCACATGAGTGTCCTCGGTAACTAATACATCCGCGTCTATAACTCATGGCTACCCTGAAGATATTCTCCACGCCATGCTTCACCCCATGGTTGAGGTTAAGCTGCCCTAAAAATATTCTCCACGCCATGCTTCCCCCCATGGTCGAGGTTTTGCGGCCCGAAGGCTAGACCAAATCGCGATTGGCCTACCCGGTTAGATCAAAATAGGAAATCCATCCATGTGTCTGTAGTACGATTGGCCTGCTATAACCCTAGTCTGGACCTAAGGGGGCAAAACTACCCTTCTCACTGGCTCAATCGACTGCCCACACCACACTCATCACGAAACCGTGTGGTTGCACTAACACATCACTAGCAAGGGTACCGTGCTCAAAATCAACAATCGTCCATTAGGGTTTTCATTTCCACATTTCATCATTCACATTTTACAATATTCACTTTTTCATATTCTCATTTCAGTATTCACATTGCAGTATTCTCATTGCAATATTCACATTTCTGGTATTCACATTTCAATATTCACATTGTAGAATTCTCATTGCAATTTTCACATTTCCCATATTCACATTTCAGCATTCAAATTTCACATTGCAGTATTTACATTGCAATATTCATACTTTCATATTCACATTTCATAATGGTATATATCAAATTTCAATGTTCTCAACATTTTCTATTTCTTTCTCATCTTTTCAATATACCTTCCATTCTTATAATAGTATATTTCACATTTCGCATATCTCAACATTTCTCAATAAACACATAATTCATCATTTCATAACTTTCAAATCCCAAAACATCGCTAGGTTTCTCTTATATTCTTTTATGCACAAAAAAATTTCAATATATGTTTGCCTCATATTCCCATAATTCATCATATAAATTCACATAACCCTATTTCAAACACATTCTCAGTATAACTCATATGCCACACAATTTCATCTGTTATTCATATCATAATATATACAGTTAAAATATCATATCATCATTTTCACATATTCATTTAACCCATAATTTCAAAAATATTGCTATAATTTATTCCCCTTACCTAATTTACTGAGAGGTATGTTAATACCCAAATCCTACGTCTGTGGCGTTAGAAACTCAAAATCCTAAAAATCATATTTTTCCCAGATCAGTAAACTCATTTCCCATAATGATTTTCATTTAACACTTCCTAGATTCTAAATACTCCAAATAGCCTATTAAACATTAAAATACTTCACGTACCCTGATTTTGGGATGGTGCCCAGGAACTCCAAACTGAAAATCTACTCCACCTAAGTTGTAGAGAATCTACCCATGAACCTCGTATCTGTTCTCAATCGTCAATCCGAGCTATAACGAAGTCGAAATCGAAGAGAGAGAGAGAGAGAGAGAGAGAGAGAGAGAGAGAGAGAGAGAGAGAGAGAGAGAGAGAGAGAGAGAGAGAGAGAGAGAGAGAGAGAGCAAGAGGAGAAAGAAAATCATGCTAAAAATGAGGGTTTCGCTATTTATAGGCCCAAGTTCGTCAATGAGTTCAAGTGATTCATTGACAAACCTATGAAGGCACTTCGTCAACGAGAAGGCTGATTCATTGACAAACCTAAAATTCCCTGAAATTTCCTAACTCTCAGTATCTTTTCGTTGACGAGACACATGTTTTTCGTCAACAAAACCTATTGGGACATTCGTCAACGGAGACCTTGGGTTCATCGACGAATTTTCTACTATTCTCCCTTTTAAATTTCCTTCCTTTTTCTTATTCTTTTCCTCTCTCTTTCTTTTCTTTTCTTTTATCTCTTCCATTAATTTAATTTTTCGGGTCTCTACATTCTCCTTTCCTTATGAAATTTCGCCCTCGAAATTGCTACTCATCCTATTTTTACCCTTACAGAAAACATTTCAATTTTATTAATTACCCTCACTTATGGCAGAGGAATACCGTGGCTACAAAGGAGGGTTCTGAGAGATTACAACTATTCAAATAAAATTCTCCCAAAACCATTCATAAACAAAATCAAAACACTACCTATCCTATATTATACAAATAAAAATACATATCTTGATATTTACTTTTACTTTGACTTGCTCAGTTCTAAACTCCATTGAAGAAATGTGGATATTTCTGGCACATTTGCTCCTCTAATTCCTAGGAAGCTTCCTCTACTACATGACTACGCCATAACACTTTTACCAGTGGAATCCTCTTTGTACGCAGCTCTTGTTCTTTCCAGTCTATAATTTGCCCTAGCTTTTCTTCATAAGATAAGGCATCATCAAGCTTCAATGCCTCAGTACTGATCACATGGGAGGGATCTGGGACATATTTTCTCAATATGGAGACATGAAATACGTTGTGGATTCTAGACAAGACTGGTAGTAATGCCAACCTATAGGCAACTCGACACACTCTTTCAAGAATCTCGAATGGTCCAATATACCTAGGGCTTAACTTACCCTTCCTCTCAAATCTCATAACTCCTTTCATTGGTGCCACTTTTAAAAACACCTGATCCCCTACTTCAAACTCTAACTCTCGTTGGCGAGTATTTACATAACTCTTCTGCCGACCTTGTGCTATTCTGATCCTATCTCTAATGAGTCTAACTTTATCATGAGTCTGCAGTATCAGCTCTGGCTCTAAAATTTGTCTTTCTCCAATCTCATCCTAATATAATGGGAATCGACACCTCCTGCCATATGACGCTTCATATGGTGTCATCCCAATGCTGGTCTGATAGCTGTTATTATAAACAAACTCGACTAGTGGTATGAACTGTATCCAGCTATCTTCGAAGTCCAGCACACAAGCTCGTAGCATATCCTCCAGTATCTGTATCATCCTCTCCATCTACTTATCTATCTAAGGATGAAATGCTATGCTAAACGACAACTAGCCTTCTGCAAACTCCTCCAAAACTGAGACGTAAATCGTGGGTCTTGGTCCAAAACTAAGGACACAAACACACCATGCAGTCTAACTATTTCCTGAATATTCAAATCTGCTAGTCAACTCAAGGAGTAGTTCATTTTGATTGGCAGAAAATGAGCAGTCTTCGTAAGTTGATTTACAACTACCCAAATGGCACCTTGTCCATGTAGTGTTGGCAGTAGTCCTGTAACAAAATCCATCGCTATATGTTCCCATTTCCACTTCAGAATATAGAGTGACTATAATGTTCCCACCAGTCTCTGATGCTCAGCTTTCACCTTGTGGCATATCAAACACTGTTCTACAAACTCAGCGATCTCTCTTTTCATACTACTCCACCAAAAAGACCTCCAAAGATCCTTATACATTTTAGTACTACCAAGGTGTACAGTATACATGGATCGGTGTGCTTCCTCCAAAATAACTTTCTTAATTTCAGGGTCAGCAGGTACACATAACTTGGTACGAAACCTCAAGGCTCCATCATCTGAAATACTAAAATCTGCCTCCTAACCATCCTGTACTTTTCCTGTAAGCTCTACTAACTCTGCATCACTCCTCTGAGCAGCTTTAATTCTTTCCTGTAGGATCAGCTACAATATCAAATTGGCAATAAATGCCTAATGATCGCCCTCTACGAGTTCCACACTGAGCCTTTCTAAATCCATCTAAATCAAATGTTGTATCACCACTGTAGATACTGATGAACCTATTGATTTTCGGTTCAAAACATCAGCTGCCACATTAGCTTTTCCTAGATAGTAACTGATGGTGCAGTCATAATCTTTTATCAGCTCCAATAATCTCCTTTGCCTCATGTTTAGTTCTTTTTGCGTGAAGAAGTATTTCAGGCTCTTATGATCGGTAAAAATCTCACACCTACCCCCATAGAGATAATTTCTCCCAATTTTTAGAGCATAAACCACCACTTCTAACCCTAGATCATGATTAGGGTAATTCTTTTCATATTCTTTCAACTGTCGGGAGGCATATGCTACCACTCTCCCCTACTGCATTAGAACACATCCGAGCCCTTTATGTGACACATCACTATAAATTACGGAACCCTCTTTACCTGAAGGAATCGTCAACATCAGTGCAGTGATGAGTCGTTACTTTAACTCCTAAAAGCTCCGTTCATATTCGTCAATCCACTCGAATTTCACACCTTTCCTGTTCAATCTAGTCAATGGAATCGAAAATTTAAAAAAGCCCTCAACAAATCTGCGGTAGTACCCAACCAATCTTAGGAAACTTCTGATTTCCTATACATTCTTTGGTTGTACCCAGTCTACTACCATCTCAATCTTGCTGAGATCTACTAAAAGAACACCCCTGGATACCACGTGTCCAAGGAAGGTAACTTGCTCCAGCCAAAATTCGCACTTTTTGAGTTTCACATACAATTTTCTTTCTCTCAACACCCGAAGCACTATCCTCAGATGTTGCTCGTGCTCCTCTAAGCTCTTTGAATACACCAGTGTCTCGTCGATAAACACCACTACGAACTAATCTAAATACTGGTGGAATACCCGGTTCGTAAAATCCATAACATTGCAGAAGCATTTGTTAGTCCAAATGGCATAACCAAGAATTCATAATGGCCATACTGAGTCCTAAATGTTGTATTTGAAACATCCTCTTCTTTAACCTTTAACTGATGATAACCAGACCGTAGATTTATCTTCGAGAAAATCTGTGTCCCCTATAGCTGGTCAAATAAATCATCGATACAGGGAAGTTGGAATTTATTCTTGATAGTCACTTTATTAATTTCTCTATAGTCGATGCACATTCTCATCGAACCATCCTTCTTTTTCACAAACAAAATTGGCGCTCCCCAAGGCGACACGCTGGGTCGAATAAATCCTTTATCTAAAAGTTCCTACAATTATTCCTTCAATTCTTTTAATTCTGCCGGTGCCATCTATATGGAGCTTTCGAAATTGGCGCTGTCGCTAGAACTAGATCAATAGCAAACTCTACTTCTCGATTAGGAGGTAGTCCCAGCAAATCCTCAGGAAAAATATCAAGAAAATCCCTCACTACCGGGATATCCTGTAACCTCAATTCCCCTTTTGATACTTCCTTCACATTAGCCAAATATCACTGACAACCTTCTAGTAACAATCTCCTAGCCTGAATGGCAGATAACAACTGTGGTGGGGTGCGCACACATGACCCCACGAATCTGTACTCCTGTCCTCATGGAGGTCTGAACACTACCTCTCTCTGATTGCAATCAATACTGGCATAGTGGGCAGTTAGCCAGTCCATCCCTAAAATTACCTTGAAACCATCTCTAAAATCACCAAATTAGTTGGTAAATACCCCCCCTTCTATACTGACTGAACAGTTCCTGAGTACCTTCTTACATATTTACTACAACCCTTGTCGGCGTAGTTACTAACAAACTAACATCCGACTGCTGAGTTTCTAACCCACACAACTTAACAAATTTCCAGGCGATAAAAGAATGAGTTGCCCTGAATCAAACAAAGTAGTAGCTTTATATGATAGTATTGAAACAGTACCTGTCACCACATCTCCTGCTGCCTCAGCATCTCCCGGTGTCATCATATAGACTCATGTCAAGGTGGTATTCCTTTGTTGTCCGCCTCGGGGTGCCTGGTGACCTTCTCTGTATGGTCTAGGAATAGGCATATTCATTGGTGATGCTAAAAAATCTCTCACCATGTGGCCTGGCTGATGGCATCGGTAACATACCATCTCTTTAACCTGACACTCTCTCGGGTGTCTCTTGTAGCATATGGGACAAAAAGGGGGCATTTGTCTGCCTTGTACTACCCGATCTCCCACTCCTTGTCTCGGTCCTCCTCTATTATCCTACCTTCTCCAAGGCCCTCGACTCGACCCTGCCAAAAAATCTAGAGGCATGGGCCTCTTTCCCTGGCTTTGTGCTGCAACGCCTCTCTGCAGGCCACTCTTAATCACTGCAGTTCTATCCACTACCTTTGCAAAGGTCTGGGCTCGGAAGCCTATAACCTGTTCAAAAAAGTTCTGTCTCAGATCCTCCTCAAACTTCCTCGCCTTCTTTTCCTCATCCAGCATGAAATATGGGTCAAACCGGAACAACTCGACAAATCTGGCTGCATCCTGCTATATCGTCATCTGCCCCTGTGTCAAGTGCAAAAACTTCATTGCCTTTGCACTTCTAACAATAGCGGGGAAGTTTCTCTAAAAAAAGATCTCCCTGAAGCGGCTCCATGTCACCACTACAAGATTAGGTCTCTGCTTCTCCAACAATCTCGCTGATCTTCACTAGTGTTTTGATTCCCCATTAAGTTTAAATGTCGCAAACAGTAACTTCTGCTCATCTATACACGGGAGAACTGGCAGCATGTCCTCTATATCCTGGACCTAGTTCTTAGCCACAAGTGGGTCAGCTCTTCCAGAGAACGACGAGGGTCTCATATTCGTGAATTGCTCAATCATGTAGCTCCACTCCCCTGAACCCCTAGCCATCTCTGCCATCACCTACTAGGTGACGCTACGTAATGCTGCATCAGGGTCTCCACCACCCATACTGGAAGGCCCTGCATCATCACCTCTAGCATGTGCCCTACTACTCCCTAGATCCATCCCCACAAATAATGTAAAACAGTTTTAGAACTCTATCATCTCAACATCACTAATATACTCAAATAACTAAACTCATAAAAGATTCCTCTACAGTCATCCATCTCCAATGTCCTCAAACCCAATTTAAGATTCACTCCTACCACTTAAAAACAAGAACCAGCGATAGTATCCATGGTTTTTCTGAAATCGTCACCCTAGAAAAATCACAGAAACAACCATGGAACTCCTGCCTCCAAGTTGCAAGATAGAACCCTAAATCTCAATCTCATCCTCTATCAATCACTAACTCATATCCCAATCTACCCATCTCTTATTCTCCTCAAAATCCATTCCTATACTCTAGTATTGTATTCCATTGTTTTCTAAAGTTTACAGAACCTAGCAACCTAGGCTCTGATACCAAACTAGGATGCCTCGATTTTCATACCATTTTTTTTCAATAAATAATAACTCAATAATACTCAAACATCAGCCACGTCAAAATCTTTGATACCATTAAAACATAACTCGACCCGAAATGGGATACCGGGCAATCAGTCAAACTTATATATATACAACCCTATTAGCGGAAGTCAATATATACAAATCATCCATAATACAAATACCCAGAGTGCTACACATCCATGTATATATTTACACATGTCTAACACATTCTCAAAAATCAACCATAAACTCTAGGGGAATCACACATCCCTAGCTCAAACCACCTACCCTGTCTATCAGGGTACTGACTCCCCTTATCTCGGAGCTCTATCACCTAGCCTTTCTCGATTCCCTAAAATATTTAGATAATTGGGTAAGACACATCTCAGTAAAACGAAATAAATTATTTACAGTGTGTGGCAATATGAGTTTCATTATATCAATATATATATATATATATATATATATATATATATGATAATACCATCTGAGAAAATTTACCAAATATTCTCATAATCATATAGCTATAAAACATAAGCTTTTTAAAGCTTTATTTCCATTTTCAACTCATTCACATGCAACCCATATTTATCAGCGTAAGTTCCCAAGGATAGGGGAGGTTACACGCCCATACATATAGCTCCCCTCTACTCTAATATCGTTTGTAACCTTGCTTGATTAACTCGGGTACGGCTATAACTGATACTTATCAGGGCACTCACCTTACTCAATAAGCCCTCAAGTGGAGAGTTTTACTTCGCCTTATTTATCTATGTTATTAAACTCACGCTCTTTCTTTTCACTTTCAATTTCATTTCATCATCTAGCACATGAGTGTCTTTGGTAACCAATACATCCATGTCTGTAACTCATGGTTGCCCTGAGAATATTCTCTACGCTATGCTTCACCCCATGGTCAAGGTTGTGCTACCCTGAAAATATTCTCCACACCATGCTTCCCCCCATGGTCGAGGTTGTGCGGCCTGAAGGCTGGATCTAACCGCGATTGGCTTACCCAATTATATCAAAATAGGAAATCCATCCATGCGTCTGTAGTACGATTGGCCTGTTATAACCCTGGTCCAGACCCAGGGGGCAAAACTACCCTCCTCACTTGCTCAATTGACTGCCCACACCATACTCATCATGAGACCGTATGGTTGCACTAACACCTTACTAGCAACAGTACTGTGTTCAATATCAACAATCGTCCATTAGGGTTTTCATTTCCACATTTCATCATTCACATTTCACATTCACATTTTAGTATTCACATTGCAGCATTCACATTACAATATTCACTTTTTCATTTTCTCGTTTCAATATTCTCATTGCAATATTCACATTTTCGGTATTCACATTTCAATATTCACATTGTAGAATTCTCATTGCAATTTTCACATTTCTCATATTCACATTTCAGCATTCACATTTCACATTGCAGTCTTTACATTGCAATATTCATACTTTCATATTCACATTTCATAATGGTATATATCACATTTCAATTTTATCAACATTTTCTATTTCTTTTTCATCTTTTCATTATATATTCCATTCTCATAATAGTATATTTCACATTTCGCATATCTCAAAATTTCTCAATAAAAACATAATTCATCATTTCATAACTTTCAAATCCCAAAACATCGCTGGGTTTCTCTTATATTCTTTTTTGCACAAAAACATTTCAATATATGTTTGCCTCATATTCCCATAATTCATCATATAATTCACATAACCCTATTTTAAACACATTCTTAGTATAACTCATATGCCACACAGTTTCATTTGTTATTCATATCATGATATATACAGTTAAAATATCATATCACCATTTTCACATATTCATTCAACCCATAATTTCAAAAATACTGTTACAATTTATTTTCCTTACCTGACTTATTGAGAGGTTCGTTAACACCCAAATACTACGCTTACGGCGTCTGAAACTCAAAATCCTAAAAATCACATTTTTCCCAAATCAGTCAACTCATTTCCCAGAATGATTTTCATTTAACACTTCCTAGATTTCGAATACTCCAAATAACCTATTAAACATTAAAATATTCACTTAACCTGATTTTTGGATGGTGCCCCAGAACTCCAAACTGAAAATCTACTCTGGTTAAGTTGTAGAGAATCTCCTCATGAACCTCATGGTAGTTCCCGATTGTTAACCCGGGCTATAACAAAGTCGAAATCGAAAAGAGAGAGAGAGAGAGAGAGAGAGAGAGAGAGAGAGAGAGAGAGAGAGAGAGAGAGAGAGCGCAAGAGGAAAGAGAAAATCACGCTGAAATTGAGGGTTACACTATTTATAGGTCGGCGTTCATCGATGAGTTCAAGTGATTCGTCGACGAACCCATGAAGGCACTTCATCGACAAAGAAGCTGGCTCGTCACAAACCTAAAATTCCCTGAAATTTCCTAACTCTTGGTATCTTTTCGTCGATGAGACACGTGTACTTCGTTGACAAAACCTATAGGGACATTCGTCGACGAAGACCCTGGGTTCGTCGATGAATCCTTGCTGTTCTCCTTTTTAAATTTCCTTCATTTTTCTTATTCTTTTCCTCTCTTTCTTTTATTTTCTTTTATCTCTTCCATTAATTTAATTTTTCGGGTCTCTACAAGGTAGGAGACTTCGTTATGCCAATATGGGTTTCCTAAAAAATGATCTCAGATATAGCACAATTTAAAGTAGGAAGAGGATGCTGATGCAGCAAGGAAGCATAAACTGATTCATATTCAAGACACAAGGCCATAAGAAATTGAATGAGATGTATTCGATCAGTAGTTATCTAAGATTGAGCAAGTTGATTCCAAAGAGGTTGAACTTGTGCCAAGAAATCATTGATTGATTGTCCAAATTCCTGCTTCAAATTGTGCAGAAGAGTCCAAAGTTGATATTGATGAGCAAGACCAGTAGTAGTATATCGATGCGCAAGAAAATCCCAAATCTCCCTAGTTGTATCAAACTGCTCAAATTGTATATAATTTGATGGGGCTAAACTATTCCGAAGCCAAGTAATGACTTGATGATTCTTACTCTCCCAATCATCATTTGGTTCAAAAATTTATCCTAACACTCCCCTTCCTTTCATATTGGTGTACCAAGTTCACCAATAGTGATTCACCAAAGTTTCCATCTAATGAGAAAACCATGCATGCTAGCCCAAGATTATAGTTAGATCCATTAAGAATGGTGTAAATAAGTTCAAAAAACTATACTTTTTTCTATGGTGGCTAGTTGTGCAGAACAACAATAAATAGGAGGCTAGGTACAACTGGAGCAAGCAAATTGAAATTCACAATCCAATGTGCACAGGCCTTCGGTGCAGTAGCCAAACAAGGCAGGAGGGAAAAAAAATCACTAGGGCTTTGATACCATCTTAGATAAAAAATAAAAAATAAAAAAAAAAGGAAGAAAATTGAATGTATTATCACTTTAAAAGGGTTATTTATACATAAGGAGACTACAAAAAGAGAAAGAATCACTATCCAATCTAATCAAATTCCCACAATCACTCTTACAATTAAGGCGAATTAAATCCCCCAATTACTCCTATAATTAAGGCTAACACCAACAACGAATATATTATTGAACAATGCCTTCCACAGTTCCATTGGAAATGAAAACATCAATATTCAAGCAAGGCTTCTATGGAAAAATTTAACAATTATTGATTCTAGGGAAGATAATCTTAGTTTTATCCAACACGAGCAGTCCAACCACCAACCAAAAACATTTGGTTTGATTTAAGAAAGAACAAAAAATTAATTTTTGTCTGTTAAATCAAGAGAATAACATTTCAATTATATTACATCATAAGTCTCCTCCTTGGGTATAGAAATTTACATCCCTTCTATATATATACATATCAGTTCCCTCCCAACTCTTCTACTTATTTCTTCTGCTCCCTTCGTGAAATTTAAAACTCATTAAAAACAAAACCATAATAATAAATTAAGAAAAAAGGAAAACAAACATCTCAATGAAAAAATTTTTTAAATGGTTCCATTAAGTTGAATATTAATTAAGGCCCAAAGAAAGCTAGAATTCCTTGGACATTTGTGTTGAATGGATTTGAGATGAATAATGATGAGATACATGGTCAGCGCGCCCCAATCTGTGATATTTGAGAATTCATGCCTGTAAAAAAGAAACTTCATTAGCAAAACAACTCAAAAAACTTGGGTCTTCGCTAAAGCTATGAAGTTATTGTACCAACCCCATATGAATTTTCTCTCCTCCGACCACCGTGCACCATTTTCCCCTTCACGAAGTCAGCAACTCCCGTGTGATTTGGGTGTTTATCTGAAGCCACAGAATGTGTTCCTGATGACTCAGCTATGTTTTGCGAAGGACTTCCCTCTTCAGAATCTTGAATAGCTTGTCTTAAGGTCTCAACAATTTGACCCATTGTTGGCCGATCTCTTGCATTCTTGTTCAGGCAGCTATCTGCCAACTTTGCAATTTTCCGAGCTGCACTGAGAGAATACTGGTCTCTGAGCCTTGGGTCCACTATCATGCTAAACTTTCTGCTGTCAGCTGGAAACTGTTTCACCCATTCTAGCAGTTTCTGCTCCATGGCCGGGCGATTTCTTTCAACTGTTCGCCTGCCTGTGAGGATCTCGTAGAGCACCACACCAAAAGTCCATATGTCACTCTTGACTGAAAGATGGCCAGTTTCAACATATTCTGGAGCAGCATATCCATAAGTCCCAACCACCTGTTGAACACATAATAATAGTATGTTAAAAAACCAAAAGTTCTAATGTGCCTCGGCGACATATATAGCCAATTTTGGAATGTGATCAAACAAACACTTGCAACCCACCATTATAAATTTCAGACAAGATTATGGGAGACTACCATATCTAAAAAAAGAGGGCTAGGGTAAATGCATGGACAGAGCAACTAAGACATTGGTCCTTGTTCAGGGACTACTGAACTCTGCAAAGCAAAGAAGACATCATGGAACAATCAGGACAACCCCCTCCTCCCCTGGTCACGCGAGGGGGAGAGAGAGAGAGAAAACAAATTGGAAATGAATTTGAAGAACCTTCATCAGAGAGAGAACAAAAAAGAAAAGTGAGTTTAAAGAACCATGATGGCCATCTAGAAGCAGCGACCTGTAAACATGACAGTGAGAGCACATTTGCAGTCTCAGAACCAGTCGACATAGTCTGAGCATTCTAGCTTCAGTGTGAAGGCCTATTTGGGAGTGGGTCAAGAAGTAAGCAGCCAAACTAATTGCCTAGAATGGATTCAGCAAGGGATGGACATGCATAAATTTTTTGTTGAGCCTAAGTCATAAAATGAGCTGCTTTGGCAGCCTTAAATGTCACTAGAGAATGTAATCTATATCATCTGCTTACCGCTGTGGATACATGAGTGCGGTCACCAGTTGGTCCTTCCCTTGCAAGCCCAAAGTCTGATAGTTTTGGCTTGAAATTCTCATCCAAAAGCACATTTGACGATTTAAAGTCTCGATATATTACCTACCAAAATATCACATGAAAAATTCTTCAGCAACACACACACAAAAATCTTGCCTTCCAACTGTTGAAATTGTGAATGTCAATACAATGAGGGAACAAGTATCACTGTTATTCACATTAAAAAAAACTGAAAAAAGTACAGCTTAATAGGGACATAAGAACCAATGGCCCCTAGGTCTGTTGCCAGCTCAAATAAGAAGCTCTTGGATTAGGAGTTCCTGTTATTTATGTAGCAGCAGTAGTAACTGTCTATCAAGAAGATGGATGCTAAAATGTTTGCATAGATACAAAAGACAGGCATATGACTAACATTTACTACCCATGTTGAACAGGCTGGCACTGGCCTATGAAACCGAGAAAAATTGAAAATGTATTAAGTAGAAAAAAATAAAAACAAAGCACGGAAAGGGAACGTTTGGAAACCTCATGGATAAGAAACATTCCATTATTTTGAGCATAACTTTAACCTATCTCTTTTTTCCTATAAAATATGCTTATTCCTCACCATGTTAGATTTATGTAAGGTTCATTTCTGCAGTGCATGAAAATGCAGTTCGAATTTCATCCTATCTCTGGAAACAAAAGGGAAAAAAAATTGTCCTGCCTTCTGTGGCTATGATTTCACTTCCAAAAAAAAAAAAAAAGATCCTACAAATGCTATGGAAAAGATGGTCAATTCCCAACTTCTCCACATGAAAACAAAACCTGCCCAACTATATATGACCACACCCAATGAACAAAACTAGTCTAAACAACAACTATTAAGCCTGATGAATGCTAGGTATCATATAGCAAGAAAAAACTAAGTTCCTATCTCTCAAAGAGCAGTTGAGCAGAAGAATCATTCTCTTTGTGGGCATCGATTGGAGAGCCAGCTGAAACCACCAATAGCAAAAAAAAAAGACATACCTATGAAGTAATGTTCGACCTCTAAAAACATTTTTATTTGTGGTTAAAGAAAGTTGCTATAGATAGAAACATTTAACTTGTTTTCAGATTACGTGACTGCTTTGTCTTAACCGCAGAAATTAAAATCTTCTATGCGCCAACTTGTTGTACTAAGTCAGCCAATATGCACTGAAATTTACGATAAGTTTCCATTCATGAAAATAATTTTTTTTTTATTCCAACAAAAGGGCAGTAACACCCTTAACAGGGGCATGTTTCTCATGCTTGTCAAACACGGATTATGATTGACAAAACTGGCAAGAAAACATGAAGGCTTCTAACTTATAAAAAGGACCAAAGTTTAAACACATTGCCAAGAGATTGCATGTTGTTTGCTTATTTCAACTGATTAAAGAGAATCAAACCTGGACTTCCAGCCCCTCATGCAGATAAGCCAATCCTTGAGCCGCACCAAGAATAATTTGTAATCTCGTTTTCCAGGGAAGAGTAGGCAAAGCCCTGCTGAAAAGATGGTGTTCTAAGCTCTTATTAGGCATGAACTCATATACCAACAACCGTTGGATTCCTCTTTCTCCATCAGTAGAACAGAATCCTAAAAGTTTTACAAGGTTTGGGTGATCAACAATGCCAAGAAATTGAACCTCAGCGAGCCATTGTTTATGACCCTACACGAGAAAAAAGAGGAGCATTAAGAAACATAAACTAATTCTGGTGATGAAGTGCAAAATTTATACCTGTCAGAGAACAAAAATAAAAGTACATAAAAAATAATAAATGGCAGAACTAAGTATAGAAGCTATGATAAGTTGCGTAATATGTATACAACAAACAGCTGAAGCATGTGAAATAATTCTGCAAGATTTGAACTGCATCATAAAAAAACTTCAGTTTCTTTCCCATACAATAAAAATTTGACTAGTCAGTCACATGCATATGACGTAGTGTCAAGCATTACACATAACAAATAGCTTCAAATTATTACCATTATGCTACAGGATGGACTAATATCTCTAAAACGAAATGGATAATCTCCACGAAAGAAATAGAAAACAAAAATTCCATTATCACGGGTCATACATAGACGTCCCAATGGAACTCTTTTTTTATCTCAGTGCCCAACCGAATTGGTTATTTCACATTGAGAACAGCTGAAACCACACCAAAAATTATCACTCCAGAACTTTCAACGGTTATAAGCAGGAGAGAAAGAAAGAAAAAAGGAGTATAGTGGGGTTTTTTTTTTTTAATTTAATAAAAGTCATCCAATTAGTAGTTAGTTTTTAACTAATGAAATAAAAAACTAGAGGCAGAACTGGCGGTTATGGTAAATAATTACCAATGTCCCCAACATAATATAATTATTGTCATATTTTGGCCAAGCTATGCCATTGGCCTCAGAAAAGTCAGATGCATCAGGAGACTAAAATTCAGCAATAAACAAGGGACATAGACACTAAAAGAGATTAATTCAAATTCATTCTACTTTCCATAGCATATGATATGATGACAAAGATGCTTCCTTAAGAGGAAGTTAATTTAGGAGTGGACAAAATGTATCAAGTAATCACAAAGTAAATGACAATAAGAATTAAATACATACTACTTAAAATCTAAAAATGTTCCTCATGCACTGGAAAAGAGCATGTTTAAATGCTGTCAAAGTTAAACTTCAAATCCTATACAAAAATGTAAGGAATAAGGTTTCATACTTTGCATCATATGATTCGCATTCAAAAGAACCTTTATTTCTATCCCAGCACAAGTAAATTCCTGAAAGGAGGAAAAATTCCATACTGTCATACATTGATACATACAAACATCAATATTCTCTACAAGAGTAGTTTCTCAATTTAATTTCAATGGTTCAGTTTAATGCATTTTCCTTCCTCTTCAATCTTCTTTTCTAATACTGTGTTTCGTTTCCAGAGTGGAAAAGAAGGGAAGGGAAATAGTTGGATAGAGGAGAAGAGAGATGGGAGGTTTGGCTTCCCTGGTTTGGTTACTGGAGGGAAATGAAAAGCACTAAGTCCTGCAGAAAAAATGTATCTTTATTACTCCTTTTTCTTCCATTTCTTCCCAAATGTAGGAGAGAAAAGAATTCTGTGGAGGGATACGGATTCACTCCATCCTCCTCCCTTCCACACTTTTCTGCTCAACCAGAGAAACAAAGTGTAAATTCTTGCCTATATTTGTCCTCAATGCTTGCTTCCCAACTTCTTCATTCATGAATTTCAAATTATAATTATCATCATTAGATGATCGCCAAAGAAATGTGAAACACAACATTTCTTTACTTGATTTTAAAAAATCAAGAAGACTAGTAACAGCACTTGTTTCTGTTCACATAAAAAAAGAATAGTCACCAAATCATAACTATCATTACTAGATGATCACCAACAATATGTGAAACACAACGGTTAGAGAGCTCATCCTTAAAACCTAGGTGTCAAGGAGAGAGAGCTAAGAGGATTTTTATACTGGCTTGAGACTGCTTATAGAGGCGATGTAGGACTGGACATACACCAACACTCCCCTTCAAGCCCATGGGAGGAAATGAGATGAGGAGAGCCCATGGGGGGAAATGAGGCGAGGAGAAGTCCAACCCACGGAGGAGCCAAGCAGCCCAAGGCACAACTTTGATACCATGTTAGAGAGCTCATCCTCAAAAACCTAGGTGTCAAGGAGAGAGAGCTAAGAGGATTTTTATACTAGCTTGAGACTACTTACAGAGGCGATATGGGACTGGACGTACACCAACAACAACATTTCTTTACTTGATATAAAGAAATCAAAATGGGCATAAATAGAACATGTTTCTCATCAAAAGATAATGGTGGGGGGAAATTATAAAAAAAAGGGAAGGATGGCCACATTCTTTTATCATCATTAGGCAAAGGAAAATGGTACCATACATTTGGTTCATTACTTTATTAACAATGATTAATGATTACCCAATCAATTCAAAGCTTATTGATGATGCCCCATTTGGTTCATTACTTTATTAACAATGATTAATGATTACCCAATCAATTCACAGCTTATTGATGATGCCCCCCCCCCCCCCCCCAAAACGACCACCAAGAAAAAGGAAGAAAATGATTGAATAGATAAATAAAAGAAACAAAAATTATCCTCCTCTCAGTTAGTTCCTTACTAAGTTTCATGATCCCCATCTTCATGTGAGTTCAAATTCCTGAATTCACCTTTATTACTAATCTAAAAGTTGAAATTTATGGGTATCACAATTTTTTTGAGTTGATTTAAAGTGAAAGGCATCTGAAAATGTGATTTGTCGAAAACAAATGTCAAAACGTGTCATTTTATTGCAAATTCAAATTATAATCCTGTCAAACAGAGATCCCATAATTATAAAGTGATCCCATGATTAAGCTCTTCCAACTATAATAATGGCAAAGAACAGGGCAAAAGCAGCAAAAAAATTAATTTCCCCAGCGAAATTAAATTAAATCAATTTGTAAAGCAAAATATATCTAAAAATGGTAAGTGACCCAAAAAAAAGGAGCTTTAATTTACCTGCAAGCTATTTTTATTAAGCTTTTTAATGGCAACCACCATGGGGTCACCGCGGCCACACGCAGGCATAACCGTGCCTTTATATACATTCCCAAATCCACCCTCACCGATCTTCAGCAACCTGCTGAAATCATTAGTTGCAGTCCTGAGCTCCTGCAAAGAGAAAACTCTCAAATTGTGCTCCTTCTCTTTGTGCAATTCAGCTAGGCTCCTAGGAGATGGTAGGGATCTCGAGGAGTTCACCCCCCGACTCGGCTGCGCCGAACAATTCGATCTGCTCTGGTTGGCCAATTCCGGTGCTGATTCTGCTTTCCGGGACTTGGATTTATCCTTGAGGTAATAGAAGCACTTCATTTTCTAAGCCTTCAATATCTCCAAACTCGTGTTTGTATTAGTTCACATTCAACAGATCACCATATGGTCTAAAAGCTTTCAATATTTTCCAATTCTGAATCCGGATTTCTGCTAATAGCAACTGCACAACTATGGTGGGGAAAGAAGAGGAGCCAGACTATATGTAAATGCAAGTCAGAATTGGGAGAGAAAACAAGAAGGAAAACAAGCGAATGACGGAAGAACTGAGGTAAAATAATGAGACCCAGAAGACTAAAAACAAGGCAGAATGGGAAAATTGAAGGAAAAGATGAGTCTTATATAGAAAAAGAATGAAAACACATAACACCCAGGCGGGAGTTCAGCGCAACACGTGAGAACAACGAGAGACCAAAGAATACAAGGCTAAAACCCAAAACCCATGCGAGGGTTTGAACCAAAAATTACAACAGAGTAGGGCTCCCAAAGAAGTCACCCAGAAATTTTTGTAGGGCAAAAACCCCCTGCAGAGGAAGCAAGTGATGGAACCTGTAACCTCAAATTGGACACAACCAAGAGAAACCCGTGTGAGAAGAGAAGATACGCGGATCAAATGTGGAAAATATTGAACTGGAGTTAAAATATGAGAGAGAGAGAGAGAGAGAGAGAGAGAGACCGAGGGTGCCGTGTCCGAGAAGAAAAATTTAAGAAGACAGCAAAGACAGACGAGAAGACTACCTGATATCTAGCCCGCCAAGAGACCAGGATCCTTCCAAGTTGCAGCTTCACATTTTCTAAGGACCCCATTCACATTTATTTATGTTCTTATTTATTTATTATATTATTGAGACATTGCTATGTCATAGTTCGGTTTCGTTGAGTGTTGGAGTGTGATTCACTGATTTTGGGTATGAACGCGGACTCTTACAATTGACTGTTCATCGAAAAAGAAAGGAAAGATGAAGACCAAAACAGTAGCATTCGAGGAGGAGGGTTAAAGAGAGGGAGAAACCTTAAACCAGGGCTAGAGCTAAAGGTAATGGTAAGGCAATTTCCTGCGCTTCCGCCTCATAGAAAGAGAGAGTTATCATTTTGATGACATGATTTTGGATAAGAAAGTTTGCCCCCTTCCATTTAATGACTCACCAAGCCATTCCTCTCCCTCTCCCTCTCCCTCTCCCTCTCTTCTTTAAGAGTCGAAATGACTTAAATGCTCCCATGAGCTGGAGGCCTATTGTCCTTTTCGGCGAAGACCAAAGTATTCCTATTCTTCTCAAGTCGGTCATCTATGTTATGAACAAAAATGGTTTACTTACCACCTTGCAGGGCCTTGGGGTGGGTTCGGCCGGGCATCGGATTAGTCTCTGCTGTGTTGCATCTCAGGGTAATCTGGTAGATGTCAGTTGAGGACACTCGACGTAATAAATAAATAAAAAATGGTTTACTATTCTCTATGATCCATTCTAGATCGATTGTGTGTATGGTGAACGCTAGAGGTTTATTTTTTTCACAAATCGGTCATGCGTGTCGCAAGTTGCGTTGATGTCGGTTCTATAATTTAAATGAAAATGTTCAAATTTAAAAAATTTAAGTGTTACAAGAAAGGTATCGTTAGCTATGAAGTCACTCCTGACCCGTATCTTATAAAAGAACCACAGTATAGGAAGCCCAACCGTCCATTGATCGTCATGATGATACCCTTCACCTTTTTTAAAATTTTCATTAATAAATGCGTGATAGTTTTGTCATGTGGGTCTCGCACCAGATATTTTTTTAAAAAAAAATCTTAAAGTGCCACAAAAAATGATTTTCTTTTCGTTTTTTTAATTTTATATTAAGGAAATGATTTTTTATTATCATGAAAAGTTGGTTTAATAATTAGAAGCTTTCTTTGCCACTTGAGATTAAATTATTTACAACAATCAAAATTGATGCAAATAGTTTTTCCTCGGTTCAAAATAATTTCATGGTTATAAACTTGAATTTATACACGTCGCTTGACATTGAAAATTTTTAACTCGTCACATGCAAATGTAAAATAATAAAAAATCAACAACAAAGTAAATATATGTAAATAAACTTTCTTTAGTCAAAAAAGTCTCAATTACCATAAGTTATTAAGCTTAAATTTATATAATTATATCTCAAAAACCGTCAAATATTTGACCATTTTTCATATAAATCACTTTTTGTGACAGAAAGGATCTCGTGATGATAAGGTTGAATTGGTCTGATTATAGTTCAAATATTGTTAAACATTTGACCATTTTTATTTCAGTATAAATGGCATAAACAATAAAGCCCGAAAGAATTGTTCTTACAAAAATCAAAGTCATAATATAATTCCCTTATAGTATGAAAATCAAAGTGAGTAGCATAAATGATTATGTGAAAACAAAAAAGAGTATTATATTTGATTGAGTCAATTGCATTTTGCTGAACCTAATAAGATATTTGGTAAGTGATTAATTTATAATCATTATTATATTTTTTAAAAAATAGGATTTAGTCATTATTTGTTGTGTGAAAAATCTTCCAATTATGGAAGCAGCAAAATATCATTCTATTATTTACCATCTCCTTACGTATTTTTTACCATAGCTAAATCACATAAATCTTCGCTCAATTAAATACTATTTTTGTATAATGTGTTCACACACACATATATAATAAGGGTATGGTACTTAGGTTACATTTGATTTGCACAATGTCTATTCTACGAAATAGATTGATTTTAATAGGTTAGTTACAATAAGTTATACAAGAAATTATATTGTTACTATAAAGCAAATAAAAATGTAAAATATTTTATGAGTTCATAATACGAAACAAATAAGAAATAATTATTCCTAAATTTTATGATGAAAATGTATATTCTTTTCTTATCACCTGTTGAGTGAAATAATTAAGATAAAGAATTATTGTTCTTTTGATTCCTAAAATATAAACTATATTTCATCTTAATCCAAGGAATAACTAATCTGACGAACGAAATGAATCATTAGTATTATAAAGTTGATTACATAGATATAGCAAAATATTCAACACAAAACCTAACTTATATGTACAACAACAACAACAATACCAACAAAACCAAATCTTAAATTTCGCTAGTTGGGGTCTACTATATGAATCATTTTTTATCAATTTATGTGATTTTGAACCATTTCTTTTGACAGATTCATAATTATTAAATTTTTACTCACTATCTTCTTTCAAGTTATTTTAATCTACCCCTACCCCTTCTACTGTCCCCCACAATAACTAACTGACTCTTCCTCACTAGTAAATTATGTGACCTATGCTGCAAGTGTCCATACCATCTGTAACACCCCGAGCCCAAAGGGTCTGGGATATTAACATTTTACTATTGATTTACAGATGAAGCAAATAAACTCAATTGTTATTAAATCAAAGCGCTAATTATCCATATTACAATCATTTATTTTAAAAAAAGAAAATTTTCATAAGTATAAATATCTGACATCATACTAATATTTCTAATAAATCTTTATTTTTCTATCCCCACCCGCGTGCTTGCTTAGCCTGATTTTCGACATGCTCTTCAGAGTCATCTGAAATAAAAATATGATTGGAGTGAGACGACGCTCAGTAAGTAAATAAGATTATTATTAGTGTGTGACCAAAATGAGTTTTTAAAAAATTTCGTAAAACAATATTTAATACTATAACTTCAAAACTACTTTTAGAATAAATATAAATTTAAAATTTACTATATAAAACTTTTACCATCAATTACAATAGTAAAATTTGATAATCATATACTATAACTGTTAAATTAAACTTTTAACTTTAAAACTGTAAAAATATTTAATGATAAACGTACATATACTTTTCTTTATACGTTTTCCTTAAATCATTATTTAAGTATCAAAATAATCATTTTCATGTAAACTTACATTTTTCTTTCAAATCATCAGTAACTTTGTACACGTAATTAAATATGTATAAACATATATTGAAAAAACCATCCTTAGGCTTGTTTGTCGTAAGTCATGTTTACCCCCATGACTGAGTTGTGTGGTCCGAAGACTGGCCGACCAAACTAAATCAACGTACGTAAACTTTAAGTGAGATTTTCCTTGTTAAGTCCTGATCCGGAACTAGGTGTGCACTTAGGAGAAATCCACTAACATAAATAACCACTCTGTAAACAGTGTGGATGCACTCTGATCCGTTTAAACTTTAAACTGCGGTACCGACCATTTATAACTTTTAATTTTCGTTACCATAAGGGGTTTTAAAATCATCTTATTATAATTTATGTAATTTAAAATAATATCGTGAAAATCTCATCTTTACTCATATTTTCATAAAAATGCAATATAAAAATAAACTCATGCCACATAAAATTTTTGTGTTAAAAATATATATAATTTTATTTTTGAATAGAAATAAATGCTGAAAATTTACCCGAGGGGATTAGAATATTTCTTAACCCAAAAATAGATGCAAGTATATTAAAGATAGAACTGGTATAATTAAATATGCGTAAAAATAAACTCATGGAAATTTTGTGAAACTAATTAACATAATTGAAATTTATTTATAAAATAAACTCGGGTATGAATTTTAAATAAAAAATAATAATATAATCAAAATTTACTTACCTTCTTCCTTACGAACACTGTAACTATCTCTAAGAAATGAGATCGGAAAGAATGGGTGATTGAGAACTTACTCAAAAATTCTCTTTCCACCACAATTTCTTTCACTCACTAGTCCTTCTCTTCCTTAAAAAATTGTTGTGAAAAATGAAGGTTGAAAACTCCCTATTTATAGGAAAAATTTGGGGAAGAAATGGAATTTATAAAAGTGTAGGGAGATGAGCGAAATTATAATTTTTTTAAAATTAAAGAATGGGTAAGGTATGGATTGAGCATCGGATGGGAATGGGGATGGAGGCCATGTGGGAGTACTTGCCACCATTCCTATTAAATAAATTTTTAATTAACTACTTACCTAATTAATTAATCAATTAGTTAATTAATTATTTTATTATTTTATTATTTTTCTTAATCATTATCATTATCATTGTTATTACTTTAAAACTATTTTTAGTATTTATTTTTGAATAAGAATTAAATTTAAATTTTGAAAACTCATGTGGGCCCCACATGGTCTTGTGGGCCCCACCTGGTCTTGTGAGCCCTACACAATTTCGAGACTCAAATGGATCCTACGTAACTCCAATAATCCTCATACGATTTTATGAGCCCTACACAATTTTGAGACTCGTGTAAACCTCCACACGGCTTCGGGACTCATGTGGGCCCCACACAGTCTTGTAGCCCCACATAGGATACCTATATTATTATTATTTTATTATATATTTTTACAAATTATGTCAGTCAAAACATTATTTTATGTACTTATTTTTCGTGTACAAACAGTGTCTATCCTGTTTATCCTATGAAATTCTATTTTAACCAAGCCAACCTCCAGGAAGCGACCGAGCCGCAATGGTCTCTGAACACTTGCTAAGACAAGGTCTTTCTTAGGCATCAAACATGAAATCAAGGATCTTACAGAAAAAACACTTCTGTATTGATATTAACTTAATGACAATTTTTATTATTTTATTATTATTCTACTTTAATCATATATATATTTTTGGGTCATCACACCATCTGAGTCGTCTATCCCTTATCTTATCTTCTATATGAGATACACCCCACTTACCACGAATTTGTTCATTTTTTAATTTATCTTTCAATGTCACACCACTCATCCACATAAGCATTCTCATCTTGACAACTTTTACTTTTTGGATACATAAATATATATATATATATATATATATATTTATATATATATATAGGATAAAAGACACTAACCTCTCATGAAATTTAGTAAAAACATATCGTCATTTGTTAAGATTTTAAAAATTTTAAGGAAATGTCTTGAGTTTTCAAAAATTTGACAAACATCCCTCAAAGTTTGTTAAAAGGATACAAATTTCCTCTTTTTTTTTTGTAAAAGAGGACGGCACCTACATTTATTTATTAATAAACCCTCACTTTTGGGAGGAATACTATGATTACAAGTTAAAATTAATACAAATTTTCTTTTTTATTCTTATAAAAAGATAAATCTTTTAAGGGGTATAAGTGTCTCAAAAATCAAATGTCAAGGGAAGTCTAATATTTTTAAAATTCAATAGAATTTTTAAAACTTCAAGCGAGATTTCTATCCTTTTAATAATTTTAGGAAAGGTTTGTATCTTCTTTTTTATGATATAATATAAATAAGTATATATAATTAAATTATTAATCAACAACCATTATATATATATATATATATATAATTAATATTATAATGTCATCCATAGTTCTGACAAAAAATAAACAAATTAATGAAGTAGATGATCACATTGTTCTTCATCGGAAAAATAGAAACCCAAAAGAATCTTCAACAAAGAGTGTCCACAAAAACCTACCCTCCACAGATCACAGGAGGTCCTTTTTCTTGCTTATTTTATTATATGGAATTAGAATATTGACCTTTGCAAATACGAGAATGATCTTTTGTCAAAGTGGATCATATATATATATTTTTTATGCCTAATATTCTATCTTCTTTTGTGAAAGCAAAAAATAATTCATGTTTATTTCTCTACTTCTAATTAATTAATATAATTAAGAATTTATACTAATTAATTTTATACAGGTAAAATTATCATTTGTTTAAGAATTATTAGCAATGTACATAATTTTTGAAATTTCTTTTTATGCGGGTTAGGATTTATTTTTTAAAAAATTTGATGGGAGTAGGTGATATATGTTCATGTAGAACTACCAAAAGCGTAATGTCATCTTAATATTTTATAAAAGTACATTTCAACATATTATTTAAAGTTCTTATCCTACATCAGAGGTTTTTAAGAGGGAGAAGAAAAGTCGATGGAATAAGAGATCAGTTACTTCCCACTAGGGATAAATTAATCAAAAAAATTCAATTAAAAATCGTATTAATTTAACTAAACCAAAATTCCATATTAACTGAACTCAAAACCAACCCAAACGAATTTTAGTTATTTAATATGTTAGTATATATTTAATTTGAATAATATAATATATATATAAATTTAATATATATAATATATATAATATTTTAATATGAACTCAAAATCAAAATTCGAAATTCTACGAAAATAAAAGTCAAACTGAACCGAATAAATTTTTAACTAAATTGAACTGATCAAATTTACTTAGTTAATTTAGTTTTAACTGAATTATGTTCATCCCTACTTCTCGTTATATATGTTAAGGCTAATAAACCTCTAATAATATATATATATATATATATATATATATATATATATTTCCTTTTCCTTTTTAAAATTTTTTTTGTCTTCTACCTACATTGGCATATGTTAATAAAAATAAACTATTTATGTGTCTCATCCATCCCACCAACTAAAAATTTGATCATTAATGTGAAATATTTTAACAATATTATATCATATAGTGTATTATATTAAATGAAATTATTTCCACTTTGTCTACCCAAGTCAAAGAAGTGTAAAGTAGACATATTTTTATAATAATAATAATAATATATTAGAATTATATATTAGAATTCGTATCGTATGCATGATGTGTTAGTGACGATAAGAGGTAAGTTTTACTAACTAAGATCTAAGTTTAATTTTTTGTAAAATCAAATTTGTATTTAAATAAAAATTTATGTTAAACAGATCGTGAATTAATTAGTTTTTTTATTAAATTTTTTTGATATTAAATAAAAATAAATAAGACATTAAATTTTCAAAGGCAAAAATGCTTAAAAATTAGTATGCAAAATTTACAGAATTACAGTTGACATGAAGAATTTAAATGTCCCGAAAGTAAGTATTTCTATTTAATAAAAAAGTATCGTATATATTGTGTAACTCTGCACAAACTTATACAAAATGGAATACGAACCTTGAGCATGTAATTTTTTCTTCATAGATTTTACATTTTTTTTTTTTAAAGAATTGCTATTATTAATTTAATATAGCATGAGGGAGTATGACCAAATGGGTCTGAAAAAATTAACTTTTAATTACCCACTTGAACAAAAGGTCAAGTCCCCTTGTCTTTTCAATTAAATTAAAAACAAAAACAAGAAGACAAACAGCCCATGCCACGCCATGCTGATTTTTGTAACAGGTCAAGCTTATGTTGACCATATCTGCAGGTCAGAGAGCTTGCCAAGTTTTTGTATATTTAATTTTAATCAATTTCTAATGCTCTATTTTCCAAAGTTCACACATATCAAATTCCCAACATTCAATTTTCTTTTACTTCTGTTTGGCACTCGAGAAACAATAAGAAAGTAAAGGAAAGTATCAAAAAATTCATAATTTCATATTTGATTATTAAGAATAATAAAATAAAATACACCAAATTTATGAATTGATTCTACTCGTCATCAATATTTATTTATTTTTATTTTTTTGTTTATATTAGAATAAATTTTTATTTTGAATAGTATTTAATATAAAAAGAAAATATAATGAAAAGTGAGTTTCCTCCTCCTTTTCCTTTCCTTTCATTTTCCCAAATAAAATTCTTCATCCAAACACACCTTTAATTTTTTCACAAATTTTAGCATAATAAAGAGATTATGCAGTTCAATAACCTTTTTGAAAAATCATTTTATTTAATCCATTTTCTTTGTATCCTTTTTAGGTATTTGTTTATATATTCAATAGATTAACTATACAAACTGTCCATCTCTTTTGTGCAATGGTTTGTTACTTGTAGTAGATAACTAAAGAGGCTATGTCAATTCCATTAATGACTTTTAATTTTTATTATTTTTTGTTTGGAAAAATAAAATCAAACTAAGTATGCCGCAAACTTAATTAGTAAATTTGATTGTACACTTTTTGTTGATTAATACAGTTGATTAACCATGATAATTTTAGATGGTGTGAATTTAGATGAATAGATGGTAAATTGGTCGTTAATGGGCTCATCACATCAACTCTCATAAAAAGTGTAAGAATAACGATAATAAAAATATAGTAGAAGAAAGGAGAAAAGAAGATGATGACAAAAGATTAACATGCACAAGTATTTATAAAACCTAGATTAACACAAGTATTTTACAAAGCATTAATAATCTAGGTCCGTAATGGTTAGTCATCACAATATTAAGTAGTAGTTAGTTGCACTTGCGCCATTGTGTGCCTTGCAAGGTATGCAACCCGTGAACGATATGATTTTATATGATACTGTATGATTAGAAGGAAAATACTCCTACCCTCAC
This sequence comes from Malania oleifera, assembly GCF_029873635.1. Classification (NCBI taxonomy): domain Eukaryota; kingdom Viridiplantae; phylum Streptophyta; class Magnoliopsida; order Santalales; family Ximeniaceae; genus Malania; species Malania oleifera. Next base: position 4,449,667 of record NC_080425.1, on the reverse strand, counting down.
CATAACATTAGTGCAATTTTTCATTGAAATACAATTTTAGAGGGTAGCTCACTCTTTGCATACCCTTATATGTGCTAATGCTAAAGGAGTCTATGGGTGAGCTTGATACATATGGGTGAGTACCAACTTAATCTAAAAGTTCAAGTCTATTGGGTCTTGCGTCCAACCATGTATACAAGTACTCATCATCCATTCAATTTTTTCAATGTGGGACAAATTCACAAGTGAAATTCTCAATAATGTGAAACCTCAAATAAAAAAAAATTACATTAGTTGATCGATTTATTGGCATATTGTATTGTAGTATTCCATTATGTATTTTCTTGTTCAATGTTAATGGTTTGAAGTTTGGTATTTAGAATTATCAAAAATATTTCATCATATGTGACATCCCACACATATATTTTTTTGTCAATTGGAAGTCCATCCTTTGCACATCCTTGGGTTGAAGACCTCAAACAAAAAATCATATTGACCGAACTATTCGCATATGGTTTATTTTATTTTATTATGCCTTCTCATGCTTCATGTTAATGAATTGAATTTTGGTGTTTGGAATTATAAAAAATATTTCATCATATATGTTTGGTCAATTAGAAGTCCATACCAAGCATGAACTACACTAATTCTGTATTTGGAAAAATATTAAATTTAGATAAAAGGTAATATATATTTGTATTGAAAATTTCTCAAATTCACCCAAATCCAAATTTAAAATCTAAAATTCATGCTTCCTAATGTAAGGGAAGTAGTCGGTCTCTTATTCCATATTTCTTTCTATTTCTTCTAGAATTCAAATCCGAAACATTCAAAAATAATTTTGACCACTAAATTGTCTCCTATAAAATATACACAGACATCATATATATATATATAGAAGTAGTCGTAATAATTTAATTATATAATTTTTATATAAGAAGTTTCAAGTTTAAATGTTAACATAAGATGAGAGAGGATTAGTAAAGAAAAAGACTTAAAAAAAAAGATATTTCACTATTGTTTACTTCAAAGTTCAAACTCACATATATATTATAGTGGGCGTCAAGGTGGGGGAAGGTAGAAGCCTTAACCAATGAATTGAAGTAAGAAAAGCATGAAACTCTCCTCTTGACATCTACTTATGAACAAATTAAGAAAGAAAATAGAGGGTCACATTTTTTAACAAAATTTTGATTTTACACATCATTAATATTTAATTTTTCTTAATTTCTAGTTATGTTTAAATAAAATTTTAATTTGAATAGAATTTAATAGAAAAGGAAAATGTAAGGGAAAATAAATCTCTTTCTTATTTTTCTTTCCTTTCCTTTTTTCAAAAAAAAAAGTTTTTGATTAAAATAGACTCTTAAAAAATTAATTAGCTGCTAATAAGTTTGGCAATGATTCCTCTATTATGCATCGGTGCATAATTTTAGTTTTTTGTGTTTTTTTTTTTGCAAAGTCAAGACTTTTAGTTAGTGGGAACAATCACTCTACGCTGTGTTATTGATATAATGTCAAATATTTGAAAATATTTTTTCAAACATTACCATAGCATTAAATTAGTCATAATAATTAGAAATAAAAATTAATTACCCATGTTCACATGTTTACAAAATTAATTTCGCATAATAAGTACTATTAGAAACGTTGAAGTGTAGTTTTGAATTAAAGACGTCATCTATCCCGTGACATAATTTAAAGCAGGTAAAGCACTAATGTGATGTGATGTGATGTGTGATGACTTTATTCCAACTTCGGTAATGTGGTTCGCTTTAACCCATCAAGTTTACCCTTTTGTCCAATAAAAAGTGTCTCCGAAGATTGAAAGTTAATTTATTTTTTTATAGGCAAAATCTTTCTAAAAATACGGCTAATGTGAAATCATGCATTATACACCAAGTACATAGGAGACGAGCCTGCTATTGAAAAGTCTAATGTAATCAAAAGAATGTGATGAACTAGTGTCACCCAATTCTCTTCTTGTACATTTGTATCCTATTTAAATACCGAACTCAAACTCTCAGCCTCAATCGGTATTAAATTTGTAAGAGATTGTAATTTGGGCAACAAAAAAAAAATAAATTGAAAGGGTCAAAATTCCCAAATTCCCCATTGATTGGGCAGCCCTAAATCAAAATCAACCTAAGTCAAAATAAATGTTGTCACCCATGACCCAACCAAGCAGTCCTTCATTTGGTGACCAGTAGTCTTTTAAGGTACACCCTTTCCCCGTTCAATTGCCCATCTCCACCTTCGTTGGTTTAGCTTTGCCTTTGAATTGACATTTTCTTTTGGCTTTTTTTTTTTTTTTTTTTATAAAGTTGACATTTTGCAAAGAGAGAACTTAATGATGAAGTTACAGCACATTTCTCCTACATGTGATATTAAGTTTACTTTGAATTTTCTTAATTTTGAGTTTTTCTATGATAAAATAAAAGATGAAAAAGAGTGAAAAATAAAGGATAAAAATTCTCAAAAGTTAAATTCTCATTTTCAAAACCCTTGGTTTTTTTTATTTTTTATTTTTTGAAATATGAAGCAATAAATAAATAAATAACAAAAAAAAAACAACATAATAATAAATAGTTAAAAAAAGGAAAAATAATAATAGTCGCATAGAGCTCAGTTGGGTTGACTTAAGTGGTAAGGGCAATTTGTGACTTTGATAACCTCAAGGTCACGGGTTCAATTTTCCCTTGAGAGCTTATTCCACTGAATTATCAACGGTACGTCAACGAGCGGACGATTTTTACCCCCTATTTTAGCGTCGCACCATTGTATCCAAAGTGAAGTGAGAAAATTTTTAGGTCATGCCCTGAAGTTTCCCATAAACAAACATTAATTCTAATTATCCGCAATCATCTTAACGTTCAAATTCTAATTCTAAGTTCCAGTTTCTTTGCTTGGAAACATCACTATCAATTGATTTACCGTGGTTTTCTAAAACCGTCAAGTGATTAAAAAAATCACAGAAGTTTGTCAAGAGATTTCTGCCTCCAGGCTATGAAACAAAACTCAAATTATTGTCAGTACCTTATTCTACCCGTTCCTACCCTTATTCAACTCAAACCTATACTTTGGTATTAATTCTCAAAGTCTGCAAGACCGTTAGGCTCTGATACCAACTGTAACGCCCCGTACCCGCCAAGTGGGGCCCAAAGTGTTATGAGACCAATCTGGTGTCTCTGATACCATTCACACAGTAGAACCAATTAAGCAATCTCAAACAAAATACCAGAGTTCTATCTACATATATATATACAAACCCATAAAAGAGTATATTATATCCTCCATATTACATAACTAGGAAAATTTTATCATAAAACTGTATATAAACTTGTTTCTTTAAACACTCACAACTAAACCTCGCCCCAGAGCTTTCTAAGCTCGATCACCTGAAGGACTTGAAAAGAATAATAATTCGACGGGGTAAGACAACTCTCAGAAAAGAAGAAAAAGCTATAAACAGTGTGTGGCAGAGAGTTTAATACATACCAAAAATAATTATTTGATAATCAATAACATAGAAACTGTGAAGTCACATCAATAATAATCACACTGTTGTTTGATATTATACACACAGTCATAGTTGCTTTTATTGATAATTTTCGAGAATAAGGAAAATTACCCACTCATACAAGTAACTTTCCTCTACTCTAGTGATAATACCAGAATACTCACCTTACTTAATAAGCCATCGGGTTATGTATCTAGGTAAAGTCTGCGAGAATAAGGAAGTTTACCCGCCTATACAAGTAACTTTCCTCTGCTCTGGTACCAACAGAAAATTACCAGGGCACTCGCCTTTCTCAGCAAGCCCTCGGGTGCAGAATTCTACTTTACCATAAATACTTATGTAATAGCATGTTTCTTCTTACTAAGCGTCGCCTTATCCCATTTAATTGATATTTTTCAGGTGATCCAGCTAGGCGAGCAGATCGAGCTTGCAGGTAGAGGGGCTACAGTGCTACCCTGCCAGGAGGGTGAGCATTCTTGGGAAAAAGGGTATTTTGTGTAATCCTAGTTCAGTTATGTATTTATATTTTAGGAGTATTTAGCACTCTGGTATTGTATTGTATATGAATATAATTGTGGATACTTGACTTCAACTTCTCGCTGCTTAGGTTGATGGTTTTATATTAATTAGAAAATAACGGAGCAGTGGAATTTCATAGTATTTATTAGTAAAAAAAAAAATTTAGCAGGATGTTACAAATCCGGTACCGTTCATAAGAACGGGTGTGTAGCGGGTGCTAATACCTTCCCCTCGCGTAACCGTACTCCCGAACTCGACTCTGGTGACGTAGATCGATTCTACCCCTAACGGGGTAACAATCAAGTATTCTAACCGTACTTCAAAAGGTTAGTGGCGACTCCATCACACATAATTTTTTCCACGAAAATATCTTTTTTTCAAAATCACACATCCATTTTTCCCAAGTCGCAGTCGCACCCATTTTACCTGGAGAGTGGTTCTCTGGTAGGGTCCGGGACGTCGCGACAACCATCACCGGTTTTATCTTTAACCGCCATAGATTTATCGTTTATCCAGTTATCGCCTCACTATAAATTTCAAAAACCGTCGCTGGTTTTCTCTCCTCTCCAAAAAATCGTCGCCGGTTTTCTCCTGAACCAATCAAAATCCATTTTCCCTCATTTTTCTTTTTATTTCCCTTTATTTCTTTCTTTTATATTTATTTTCTTTTAATTTTTGAGTTCGGGTTGTTACACTTGGGATTAGGGGTGAGCATAATTTGGGGAAACCCAAATTAACCGAATTAACCAACCAAAATTGGTCGGCTTGGTTCAGTTAAGAACACAAGATTGGTCGGTTTGGTTATGATTTTACAAAGTTCGGTTAATCGATTAATCGATTCGGTTAAGAGGAATGTTAATTCGGTTAACCGAAATAACTGATTTAATAATTAATTAAAATTTAAATATAAATTAGTATATGTTAATTTGTTAATATGTTAATTAGTATATGCTAATTTGTTAATATGTTAATTTGTTAATATGTTAATTAGTATTTTTTAATTGTTAATATGTTAATTAGTATTTGATAAAAAAAATCTATAATTATATTATATTTTTATTAATTAATTTCAAATTAATTTGGTTAAATTCGGTTAACTGAATTACCTGAAAAGGTAATTTGGTCGGGTTCGGTTTGGTTTGGCCCCTCTATTCGGTCCATTTGGTTAACATTCTCATTAACCAAAAATTTTGGTTAATTCAGTTAATTAACCAAATTTGGCCGAACCGACCATTTGCTCACCCCTACTTGGGATGCAGATGTCCAGAGATCAGCAATCGAGAACGTTACGGTCACTCAGTTAGAGTATATTAGTTGTGTTTTATAGAGATTCAACATGAGTAGCGCCAAGGTAGTAAATACGCCATTGGCCGGTCACTTTCGTCTCTCCAAGGATCAGGCTCCCCAGACAAATGAAGAGAAGGACTTTATGGCTAAGGTACCTTACGCCTCAGCCATTGGAAGTCTCATGTACATCATGGTTGGTATGAGACCAAACATTAGTCAAGTAGTGGGAGCTGTCAGTAGGTTTATGTCAAATCCAGGAAAGATTCACTGGGAAGCAATGAAGTGAATTTTGGATATCTACGTGGCACTATTGATAAGTGCCTATATTTCGGCAAAGGAGATTTGAAAATTCGAGGATATATTAATGTCGATTTTGCAGGTGAAATTGATCATCGCAGAAGTACCACCGGATATGTGTTCACTATTGGCACAACAATTGTTAGTTGGATGTCACAGATACAGAAGATTAATAATCTTATCCACTACAGAAGTTGAGTATGTAGCAGTGACAGAAGTCAGTAAAGAGATGATTTGTCTTCAAGGTTAGTTAACAGAGTTCGGAATAAAGTAGGAAATAAATGTTTTGCACAGCGACAGTTAGAGTGTGATACATCTGGCAAAGAATTCTACATTTTATTCTAGACCCAAACATATTGGATTACGTTATCATTTCATTAGATCTCAATTAGAGGATAAAATGTTGACACTAGAAAAAATCCAAGGTAACAGGAATCCGACAGATATGTTGACAAAGGTGGTGACTACAGAGAAGCTGAAGTTATGCTCAACTTCAGTTGACCTTCATGCTTGAAAATAGATTTGAGCACATCATTATCTATATACTGGTTGAGATAATATCTCCGTCTCCAAGTGAGAGATTGTTAAGTTGAAATGGAAACGGAGAAAATGGAAACATCTTAAAGAGGATGAGCTGCAGCTGTGTACCAAATTCATTCCATAAAAAACACAATTATCACGTGCTAAAATAATCCATTAAATATCATGTGCTCATTATCCCATTAGAATGCAATAACTCATTTCCTTCTATATCTATCCTATGTATCTATAAATAAGAATATTTATATTGTGTGAAGTGTGCAAGTGAAGTGAGTGAGTGAAGAGTGTGAGAGTGCTGAAAGTGAGAGAGAGAGAGAGAAAAGTGTGAGAAGAGTTGAGTTGAGTGTGTCTCCTCCTCTTATTTTTCTCTTAGATTATAGTATATTTAGTGTGCTCCATGAACGTAGGTCAGATTAAATTGAACCACGTAAATCAGGTATTTTTATTTTGTATATTTATTTTGCTTATATGTGTAATTATTATTCTTAGATCGCTAACAATTTCCTCATTTTCTTTTTGGGCATATTTGCACTTCCATTTACTACTGGCTTTCGAGCTTGCTTGCTTTTGAAGTTAAATAATTTGAACCCAAAGCATGTAGCTTTTTGGCCATAACAACATAGAGTTAAAGAAATAATTAAGAACTATTTGCAAGGGGCAGGTGACCTTAAGTGGAGGGGTAGATGGACCCATGACTTGACCTTTTCAGTTGGCAATTTAAAATTAATTAATTTGAAGTACTCAAAATTGTTCGAACTAAAATTTGATTAAATTAGTTAACAAATTTTAATCGATTTAATATTTTGATATATATAAAATATATTTATATATATATAATATAAATAATATATATAATTTTAATATATATAATACATAAAATAAATAAAATTTTAGTATATATATAATATATATTTATTTATAATTAATTTGTACTATTTGGTTAATTCGATTAACCAAATTAATCAAACTCAAAAATCGAACTAAAAACCGAAATTCAACAAAAATAAAAATTAAATTAAACCTACTCAGTTAATTTGGTTTTAACCGAATTATACTCATCCCTAGTTTCATTTTCTCCATATTTTCCTCAATATCTTAATATTTGACATTTCTTACCATTTTTCATAAAAGATAATTTTTTTTTTCAAAATATAAAGTTTATTTGGATAATCCAAATGTAAAATAAGTTTTTAATTTAAATATATCCACAGTATTTTATACAACGTCTCTAAGATTAGAGTTTAAAATTAGAGTTTGCAACTTTTATGTTCATAAAGGAAAGAAGATCACATGAAAATTGAGTATATCCTTTTGTGTGGTCAAGTTCGAATTGTTCAATACAAGCTTTGAATAAAACAAAATAAAATAAATACCAATCAACGATGAAATACATTCTTATTAATCCCACCTAACAATTTGAAAATTTAAATCGAGTGACTTAGTGTTAAAAGTTTATTTTATTTAAGGTGGAAATTAAAGTTTGACTCTTCTATTCAAATTTAGTGAAAGACAATATATGTATTTTATATTTTATGCATGCTTTCAAGCTTCATAGGTCATGCATGGGAGGAGGCACGTTAGCCAATGAGACTAAATAGAATTACTAATTATTTTTTGGATGAAATTTTTTCTTCTAAGCTTACTTTGACTTCCTTCAAAAGGGCTGTTACAATTAATTGCAAATGATGCGATTGAATTGAATTCTAGCATGTTATAAGACCTTATTGGATACGTTTACTAATACGAGAGATTCACTTAAGAACAAATTGTCAATTTGAAGATGTTAGGTTCAATTTTTTCACAAATCAAAATTTTACTTCACTTGACAAAAGATTCTATAACATATTTTTAATGTGTTTTTGCTTCAATGAAAGGGTAAAATAAAATCTATATTATAGTCTTTTCTTTGTTAAGCTCGAACTTCAAGTTAATTAATGATTACTTGTTTTTCTTTTTGTTAATTTTTTCTTCGGTACTTATTCTAACTATAAATTGAAAAAATAATGTGACTGAATTGAATTCTAATATGTTATGCTTGTTTCCACATCTTATTGATTAGATAAATTCAGTCGTGTGAAAGATTAATATAAAAATAAATCATGAGTTTGAACATCCAAAGTTCAAATTTTTTTTACTGATCAAACCTATACTTCTATTGACAACAAAATATTGTACAAAGTCTAAACACATTTTGAACTCATTTTTTGCATCAGTAAAAGGCTCAAATCTATGACTTGACTACTTAAATCATAACCAACGGAGGCTTCAAATTCTATTTCTAAATAATTACTTGCTTTTTCCTTACCTTTTTCTTCAATTTTACTTGTGTGAGGGTTTTTTTTCTTTTTCTTTTAATTACATAGGAATTCCAGTCACCAATAAACCCTTCGAACCCCCTAGTATGGTACCAAACCTACGGATCAGCGTCTTCCCCCTAAGTCTCACTGGTCAAGTAAAGTTTGGAATGCGAACACGGCTTTCGTACATTAGTTGGATGTTTGACCAGCCCGACCTCCGAGACACATCTCCATTATAATCCACGATTCTCGCTGGCTCATAGAAAACTCTCACCACCCATGGTCCCCGCTAGCTCACAGAGCGAACTCTCACCATCCACGGTTCCCGCCAACTCACAAAATAAATTTTCATCATCCACAAGTACCGTTAGCTCCGTGAGTGTATCTACCTGAAATTGAACCCCTGATACTCCTTCTTACATGCTGATGTCTTTCCACCGCGCCATGTCCGTGGAAGCTACTTGAGTGCGTTATTATCATCATTATTCGTGGCTAATATTAATCATTCATACATTTTATATTGCGTGCATGAGATCAATAGTACTGTAATATATATTTTCTATCTGTTCAACCGGGTCAGTTCAAGTGGTAAGGGTGAACTTGTGACTTTGGTGACCCCAAAGTCAATGGTTTGATTCTCCCTTAAGATATTATGCTGGTGAATTACCAAAATTGCGTTAATGGGTGGATGATTTTCACCCTCTTAGATTTGATGTCGCACCATAGTGTCTAATGTGACATGATAACAACTAAAATCCTTGAATTATCAAAAAGTATATATATATATATTATCCTCCAAGAAATAGGAAGTTTCTATCCTCATTCTAAGCATCAGATACAATAACTAGCACACTTTTAACGACAAATTAGCATCACTGCCACCTAAAAATTCTTCTTTCACGCATTGAGTTCCAATATTTTTCCAAGTGAAAAATTTGGATTTGACATTTTCCTTTAACCACAGATTAAGGCCACCAAAAAAGTCTCTTCCCTCATTAATTTCCACATGGGTTTTGTATTTTCTTGGAAAAAATTAAGATTTGAATTGACATTTTGCATTTAATACAGGCTGGCAGGCTGCCATGTATTTATGGGATTGATGGCGCAATGCTGTTAACATCGGAGCAGTATGGATGAACTTGATACACATAACCCAAAAGTTTAAATCTATTGATTCTTGGATCCAACCATATATATAAGCACTTATTATCTATTCAAATTTTTTAATATGAGATAATCTGACAAGTGTAATTCTTAATACTCAAGTGATATTTTTTTTCCTGTTACATTTGGAAGTTGCTTTATTAAATTTATTTTTAATTTAAAGTTTTTATTCACCAAAAATAAATTAATTTGTAATAAAAATTTTCTAATCTAGTTATCACAAGCATTTTTCATAAATAATTATTTTTCATAATCTGTAGTTTTTTATAATGATTTTCTTGCGATAAGCAATAAAACTCAATATAAATTGATTCATTTGTAGAAATTATGTTGTCTCATAAGCTTGTTATAAATTGGGTTATGTCGATTTTAGTTATGTGTTATTTTTGTGAAGTTCAATTCTTAAGCCTCTAAAAAATTATGAATTGCTTTTGAATTTAAAAATACTTTTTGAAAACTTCACTTTAATTTGTCAAAATGAAAATTGAAACTATTAACTAAATGACTTATCCTTATGTTTGGATTGGTCTCGGATTAGAGTTGTATTTTGGTTCAACACAAATTTAAATCTAAACTTCGAAATCCATACTCCCAAACGTAACATATATGTTTTACTTTCTTGGTGTTCATTACAATAAAAAAATTTTAATCTATTTTAAATATTTTTATTTTATTTTTCAATTGATTTGAGGCCCACAATTATTTTTATTTAGTTACATTTATGAACAAATAAGATTGACAAAATTTTAGGGTTGTTCAAGTGGTAAGGTGAGGGTTTTGTCTACCACATGGTAGACTTAAAAATTTATCATGATATTGGTGGTGGATCCAACCATATATATAAAGACCCATCATTTACTCACTTTTTTTAATATGGGATAAATTCACAAGTGAAATTCTTAATACTCAGATCATCAAAAAGAAAAAAAAAGAAAAGATTGACAAAATTTTGTATATCCTGCTTGTTCTACCTACTAGATTTGTAAATGCAATTGATTAGTACTATTCTTTTGTTTTTTTTTTCAAATTATTAGAATGTTCATTGAGTTGTAATTATTGTTCAATTATTAACTTTGCAACATAGTTATTTATCTAAGAACAATTTTTTTGGCGTAGATAGACTGGTTTTTTAATTCTCAAATGATGGGATTTTCAAGCCCTCGTTCCATACATCATAACCTCTTACCATTCTTCCTAGAAGAAATGAAATGAAAAATTAAATTAAGTACATCACAAAATCAAGTAAAAAAATTTGATACCATTATGCTCAATTTCATTCTCAAGAAATGCATGTCTGCTTGGTTCTTAACTTTACAACATAACCTATATACAAAATAGATCAGAGACGCCCCCACGGGCATGACACGGTGGAAAGATATCAGCACGTAAGAAGGAACATTGATAGTTTAATTCTAGGTAGATACACTCATGGAGCTAGCAGTACCTGTGGATGATGAAAGTTTACTCTGTGAGTCAATTGAGATCATGGATGGTAAGAGTTCGCTCTGTGAGCCCGCGGAAATCGTGGACGATGAGAGCCATATCTGCATCTAGACTTTATCCTAATTAGTGAGACCTGAGGGTGAAGGATGTTGATCTGTAAGTTTGGTGCCGCACCAGGGGATCCGAAGGGCTCGTTGGTGGCTAGAGTTCCTATGTAAAAAAAAAAAAAAGATTAGAGACAACTTTAGCATTGACCCTTTGATGCCCAAATCAATAAATCTTGCCCTTCGACCCTTCAATACATTTCTCAACCCATAAGAATTCTTGCCCTTAAGTGCCTACCCTTGTGTTATTTTAGATAATAACTCTTATGGGAGTTATAGTAAATCTCTCTCCTTCGTAGTATAGAGGTTGATTAACCTTTTTTTATTTTTTGTTCGAAAAGTAGTTCACACTAAGGTTAAGTTATATAGTGGAACTAATATATTTCTCGCCTAATATCTTTCAATTTCTAACCCTGTCAAGACTTGAACTCAAGACCTTCAACATAGTTTTAAGTTTTAACCAATAACCATTAAAGTCCCGTTTAGAATTTAGAAAATATTAAAGAAATAAAAGGAAAATATTAACGAATCCTTATTTTCATATTTGGCTATTAAGAAAAATGAGAAATAAAATAAAAAATATATTAAATTATAAATAAAATTTTAATTTTACACATCATTAACATTTATTTTTTTTTTCATAATTTTTAGTCACATTAAAATAAACTTCTGGTTTTGATAATATCTAAGAGAGAAAGAAAATATAAGAGGAAATGAATTTTCTCTTTATTTTTATTTTCTTTTCTTTTCTCACATAAAATCTTTGATCCAAACAAATCCTACCTATCTATTATGAAATATTTTTTTTAAAGTCATTAATAAAGGAATTAATGGATGACCTTGACTAAGAGGCCAGTCATAGCCCAACTCATTTTGGGTCGAACTACGTTTCAGTGCCCATCAAAATGATAGTGTTGTTTTTCTCTAAATAGCAAAGTTCTGGATGAAAACTTTGGATATGAAAATGGTCTGAAAAGCCCAATGGGCCAAAAGCCCATCACAAAACTTTAAATCAAAAGACCCATTCAGTTTCCTAAGAGAGAATGGAGCCCATTTTCTTGTATCAACACCATATAATTCCAAGTTCTCCACAATTTTAACATCTCAAAACAAACTTGATATACTAAAAGCGAACATAATTTGACTTGAAAATTAAAATTAATAAGTTTTGAACCCGTTTATGTATGTAATTTATTTTTTCCTACTCGATCTTTTGAAAATAAATATATTCAACAAATCCAAGATGAAAAGTTTATTAGCATTACACGCACTGCAGGGTATGTAATTCGATACTCAAAATAGCATGAGTAATAGCGTAACACCTAATTGCATAGAATGATCTTATAACTTGTTGGATATGCAGAATAGAAGGAATTTAAAAGTGGAGGAAAAAGAAAAATTATGTAATGAGAATATAAAAATGTAAGAAACTATTTTATTTTATATTATTCCATTCTTACTGTAGCAACGTCTTGGAGAAGAGTCCGGCACGGTGAGAGATAATAATAATAATATTAAAGGTTCGATGAAATTGATACTAACATGTTATTTTCCTAAGTGCAGTTGGTTCGCCTAATTACTACTCGTTGATTGGTTTCTAAACTAATTGAAAGGTCAAGGAATTAGTAGTTTCAGTATGCTTTTACCATAGTTGAGATCGGGAGTTCAATTATGCGAGGGGAATGCACTAGCACCCTGTAACGCCCCGAACCTGAAACTGGGGTTCAGAGTGTTATTTAAAATAAATCTCTAATACCAAATAATTATACAACGGAAGAACTCAATCCTTACATATCAGAGTACTAAAAACCTTTTATTATAAGAATATCTCTAATAACAAATTTAAATACATTCTTAGAAATTTTAAGATAAATCATAAATAATAAATTTTATTATTAATCTAAATTACTATTTCTAACCCCACCCACGCTTCTGTGGCGCTACTTTGATTCCTGTCTCTCTCCATAGGGCATCTAAAAAATATTTGATAATGATGGGGTAAGACACTTTTTAGTAAGGATGGAATAAATTATCATCAATGTGTGACCAATGAGTTTAGCGTTGACCTTTTCTGAGTTGTGTTTCTAAGAACAGAAGTGTCAAGTTGTATCAAAGATGAATTTAGGATCGTATTTTATAGGGACCACTGAGTATCAAAGTATTTATGAAAGTTTAGTGAAATTCCGTTGTTGTAAAATGTGGTTTGAAAATCTTTTTGATCTTTTATGATTTGGAAAACAGTAAACAAAATGGGAGGTATTTGAGAAAAATGCTAAAATGAGACTGAACTTTTATCGAATTTTCAAAAATATAAACCTACTAATACAACCAAACTAAACAGATTAACTGAAACAATTTACCAAATACTCGGGTTACGGGTTCAACGTGTGTTTGTTTCCACCGTTTACTAATTCCTTAGGCCTTACTCACCTTTTTGTTAATCCAATCAAGACATTAATTAGATGAATTTTTATTATTAAAGCTCGAGTAAATTTGCTACATCCGAACAGAAGAAAATAAAAACTCTCATTAAGTATCAACCGAATTTCATGTAAAAATTAGTTGATGAAAATCTTAGATTAAATCAAGGTTTTGATGTGCCTAACGTCAACAACAAAATAAGAAATAAGAGCTAGCGATTTATCAACGATGCCTTCAATTTTCAGTTTTAACCAAATAAAAGTTTATCAATAATATCATAGGAGACCTAACAAACCATGGAAAGCAAACAACATTGACCCACAACCTGAGTTACCGAATTTAGCCACTCATGCTTGCAATCCATAATTTCGTGTAAAATTAAATTCCCGGTGGCTCATTGCATCAATAAAACAAAAGACAACAAATTAAAACAACTAATTATTTCAATCTTGAAGCATTTAAGATAACTAACTAAAAGATAAGAAATTAAATTAATCTAATAAATCATTGAAATAACAACATAAAATTAATATTTAAACCAAACATTAACTACTCAAATAATAAAGTGAAGAAAAATACTCAATCTAATATTAAACTAAATAATGTATTGAAACAACCATAAAAAAATATTAAAGAAGAGAGAGAGGAAGAGAGAGTAACTGATACTAAAATAAAACAAAGAAAAGAAAAGAAAAGAGAGAGAGAGAGAGAGAGAGAGAGAGAGAGAGAGAGAGAGAGAGAGAGAGAGAGAGAGAGAGAGAGAGAGAGAGAGAGAATAGAGGAGCTCGGGTCTGTTGGTTTGGCTGGGCTGCTGTGGAGTGGTGGCTGCTCTGTATGGTTGGAGGTCTTCGGCTAGTGGCTGGACTGTGTGGCCAGAGCTGGTGGAAGGTCTCCTCGGGTGTAGCTGGTGTTGGGGCTCTTGGCTATGGTGGCTGTCGGAAGCAACAACCTCTGGTGGTTGCAACAGTAGCCGAGAATGCAGGGGTGGCTCATGGTTGCTGGTTCTGCTGGAGTTTGCTGGCATAGGGGAGTTTGCAGCAGCTCCTTCGGTGGTGCTCACGGTTGCAAAGGAACCCGAGGGAGGCTGTGTTTCCGACTGGCAGCAGGTTGCAGCTGAAGCTGAGATGCTTGGGTGCAGCAGTGGCCTCGGCTGGGAAGCAGAGTAAGGGGTTGAGAAAGATAAGAAGCCGAGAGACAGGGAGAGAGTAAGAACAGAGTGAGAGAGGAAGACAAGGGAAGGGGATAAAAGAGAAAAAGAGAGGAAGGCTGAGAGAGAGGGAGATAAACAGAGAGGTAGAGATGAGATTAGGGTGAGGGAGCAAGGGAGAATGAAAGAAGGAGTAAGGAAGAAGATGGTGTGCGGGGGCACACTGGAAAGAGAAGAGAGAAAGAAGTAAATAAGAGGAGGGAGGGGGGGGGGGGCCTATTTGAAGGATCCGAGTCGGCGTGCATGGTCGGGTCATATCAAATGTTTTAATATTTTTTTTTTTTTTCATTTTTTTCTCTCTGTGATCAGGGCCAATTTTAACCTTCTTGGAGCCCGTTTCTCTCAAAGTTCAAAACACAGAAGTTGTAAATAATCCTTTATTCTTTCTTCAGAAGTTTGAATTGTCTCGATTGGAGCTCGAACAGGAAAGTTATGCTCAAATTACGAATTGGTTTCGATTTTGGCTCTCGGGAATTTTCCTGTGATAAAAAAATGTCAAAAAATCATAAATTACTCAATAAAACTCAGAAATTATAAATAGGTCGGATTAAGATGCCTAATTATGTAATTTTAGCGCATAATCAAGCGTATACATAAAATAATCATTTGTTAATATACAACAACAATTGTTAATACTTTTATAGACTATACTCACACATACACCATTATTTATAAGTGAGAGTTCCTGAGAATTGGGGAGATTACAAGCCTATAACATATAGCACCCCTTTGCTATGATACCTTATATAACCTTACCCATTTAATTTGGACATGGCTACATATGATACTTATCAGGGCATTCGCCTTACTTAGCTTTTCTAAATTCATCTTGATCAGATGCTGAGTCACTATTGCTGATACTGAGACATTCATTGATTTCTGGCTTAAAGCATCAGCTACCACATTAACTTTTGCCAGGTGGTAACTGACGGTGTAGTCGTAATCTTTTATCAGCTTCACCCATCTTCTATGCCTCATGTTTAATTCTTTCTATGCGAAGAAGTACTTCAAATTCTTATGATCAGTGAAAATTTCACACCTACCCCCATAGAGATAATGTCTCCAAATTTTCAGTGTGTAGACCATCGCTGCTAACTCCAGATCATGGGTAAGGTAATTCTTCTCATATTATTTAAACCTTCGGGAGGCATATGCTATCACTCTCCCCTGCTGCATCAGAACACAACCAACCCCTTTATGTGATGCATCACTGTAAATTACAAAACCCTCTTCACTTGAAGGAATCGTCAACACCGGTGCAGTGACGAGTTGCTGCTTCAACTCCTGGAAGCTCTGCTCATATTCATTAGACTACTCAAATTTCACCCCTTTCTTGGTTAACCTCGTCAATGGACCCAACAATTTAGAAAAAAAATCATCAACAAATCTGCGATAGTACCCAACCAATCCCAGGATACTTCTAATTTCCTACACATTCTTAGGTCATACCCAGTCTACCACTACCTCGATCTTGCTTGGACCTACTGAGTTACCACTCCTGGATATTATGTGTCCAAGGAAGGTAACTTGCTAAAGCCAAAACTCACATTTCATGAATTTCGCATACAATTCCCTTTACCTCAGCACCTGAACCACTATCCTTAGATGTTCCTTGTGCTCCTTTGGGCTTTTTGAATATACTAGTATGTGACCAATGAATACCACCACAAACAGATCCAAATACTGGTGAAAGACCTTGTTCATCAAATCCATAAAAACTATAGGAGCATTTGTCAGTCCAAGCGGCATAACCCAAAATTCGTAGTGGCCATACCGAGTCCTCAATGCTGTCTTTGAAACACCCCCTGCTCTAAGCTTTACCTGATGATAGCTAGATCGTAAATCTATATTCGAGAAAGTTTATGGCCCCTGTAGCTGATCAAATAGATCATCGCGGGTATTTATTCTTGATAGCGATGCACATTCTCATCGACTCATCCTTCTTTCTCAGAAACAATACCGGCGCTCCCTAGGGCGACACGCTGGGCTGAATAAATCCCTTGTCTAATAGTTTCTACAACTATTCCTTCAACTCTTTAAACTCTGCCATTGCCATTCTATACCGCACTTCCGAAATCGGTGCTGTCTACGGAACTAGATCAATAGTAAACTCTACCTCTCAATCAGGAGGTAGGCCCATCAAATCTTTGGGAAAAACATTAGGAAAATCCCTCACGATCAGGATGTCCTCTAACCTTAACTTTCCTTCTAATATTTCCTTCAAACAGACCACGTATCCTTGACAACCTTCTAGTAAAAATCTCCTTACCTAAATGGAAAATAACAACTGTGGTAGGGTGCGTGCACATGACCCCACAAATCTGTACTCCTGTCCTCTCAGAAGTCTGAACACTACCTCTCTCTAATGACAATCCATACTAGCATAGCGAGTAGCTAGCTAGTCCATCCCCAGTATCAACTCAAACCCGTGCATATCCAAGATCACCATATTAGCTAATAAATACCTCTTTTGAATGTAGACTAGACAATTTGTAAGTACCTCCTCACACATCCCTGCAGTCCCTGTCTGCGTAGCCACTGACAAACTAATGTCTAACTGCTGAGTTTCTATCCCACAAAATTTAACAAACTCTAGGGCGATAAAAGAATGAATCGCCCCTGAATCAAATAAAACAATAGCTACATATGATAGAATTAAAATAGTACGTGTCACAACATCTCCTGCCACCTCAGCATCTCTTGGTGTCAGCGCATAAACTCATGTTGGGGCGGCATTCCTCTGCTATCTATCTCGAGGTGCCTAGTGACCTCCTCGGTATGGTTTAGGAACAGGCACAACAGCTGGTGGTGCTTGGCAATCTCTCACCATGTGCCCAAGTTGATGACATCGGTAACAAACTATTTCCCTGACCCGACACTCTCCTGGGTGTCTCTTGTAGCATCTGGAACAAGGAGGGGGCATCGATCTGCCCTATACTACTTGGTCTCTCCTCCCCTGTCTTCGACCACCTATTCTATCCTGCCTCCCCCAAGGCCCTTGGGTGGGCCGTGCTAGAAAATCTGGAGGTGCTGGCCTCTTCCTCTAATTCTGTGCTACAGCGCCTCTCTCTAGGTCACTCTCAATCACTGTAACTCGATCAACTATCTCTAAGAAAGTCTAGGCCCGAAAGCCTACAACCTGCTTGTATAATCCTCGGATCAGACCCTCCTCAAACTTCCTCACCTTCTTTTCCTCATCTGGCACTAGGTATGAAGCAAAGAGGGATAGCTAGATAAATCTGACGACATATTGCTGCATCGTCATGTGTCCCCGTGTCAAACTCAAAAACTCTGCTGCCTTTGCACTCCTATTAGCAACAGGACAATACCACTCAAAAAATATCTCCCTGAAACTGCTCCATGTCATCACTTTAGGTTCAAGCCTCTATTCCTCTAGCACTCTCACCGATCTCCACCAGTGTTTAGCCTTTCCCGTCAATTTAAATGTAGTAAACAAGATCCTATGCTCGTCAGTACATGGAAGGATTACCAAGATTTCCTCGATCTTCTGTATCCAGTCCTCAGCCCTGAATGAGTCAGCCTCTTCAGAAAAAATGGGGGTTTCATATGCGTGAACTGCTCAATTATGCAACTCCGCTCCCCTGAATTCCTGGCCATCTCTACCATCACTTGTTGGGTGACGCTGCATAACCCTGCATTGGAATTTTCGCCACCCACATAAGAAGGCCCTGTCTCATTACCTCTTGCTTTTGTATTACTGTTCCCAGGGTCCATCCCTGCAAATGGTATAAAACAGTCTTAGAACTCTTTGATCATAACTCACTAACACACCCAACAAACTAAAACCCACAAAATATTTTGCCATAACCCTTTCTATTAACATTCTTAATCCCCATTTAAGATTTAATCCTACCACTCAGAAATAAGAACCAGCGAGAGTATCCATGGTTTTCTTGAAGTCGTCACCCCAGGAAAATCTTAGAAACAATCATGAAACTCTTGCCTCCAAGTCACAAGATAGAACCCTAAATTCCCTATCTCGTCCTCTAACAATAACTAACTCATATCTCAATCTACTAATTTCTTATTTTCCTCAAAATCCATTCCTATACTCTAACATTGTATTCCGCTATTTACTAAAGTTTGTAGAACCTAGCAACCTAGGCTCTGATACCAAACTATAACGCCTCAATTTTTCAGACCATTTTTTTTCAATATAAATAAAACATATTAATCACATATCAGCCACGTCAACACCTCTAATACCATTTATACATAACCCGACCCGAAGTGGGTACTAGGTACACAATCATTCTCACATACACAAACCTAACAGCGGAAGTCATTATATATATACATACCACAGTGAATACACATACGAGAGTACTAATTCATCTTTAAATACATATCTAACACATTCCCAAAAAGAAACACAAAATGCTCTAAGGGAATATTCCATCCCTAGCTCGGAACACTCACCCTGTCTATGCAGGGTATTAGATCCCCTCTATCTCGGAGCTCTATCACTTGGTCTATCTCGGTTTCCTGAAATATTTAAATGATTGGGTGAGACATATCTCAGTAAGAAGGAATAAATTATCTATAGTGTGTGACAGTATAAGTTTCATTATATCATAACACATAATCATTTCTGTGATAATATCTTTTGAGAAAGTATACCATTTCTACTCATAATCATATAAATATAAAACACAAGCTTTTAAAATCTTTAATTCCATTTCCAAATTCATTTCCATGCTACCCATGTTTACTAGCGAAGTTCCTGAGAATAAGGGAGATTGCACGCCCATACACGTAGCTCCCCTTTGCTCTGATATCGTTTGTATCCTTGCCCGATTAACTCGGGTTCAGCTACAACTAATACTTATCAGGGCACTCACCTTACTCAGTAAGCCCTCAAGAGGAGTGTTTTACTTCGCTTTCATTATTTATATTATTAACTCATACTATTTCATTTCTTATTTTAATTCTCATTTCCATTTTCATTTCCATCTCACATCTAGCTTATAAGTGTCGTTGGTAACCAATACATCCTCGTCTGTAACTCATGGCTTCCCTGAGAATACTTTCCACGCCATGCTTCACTCCATGGTCGAGGTCACTTTCCATACTCCACACCATGCTTCCCACCATGGTCGAGGTTGTGCGGCCCAAAGGCTGGACCTAACTGCGGTTGGCCTACCCGGTTAGATCAAAATAAACAAACCATATACTCGTATGTAGTACAAATGACCTGCCATGTACCCTGATCCAGACTCAAGGGGCAAAACAACCCTTCACACTAGCTCATTCGAACTGTCATGCCACACGCTCCATGAGTCTGTGTGGTTGCACTTAATCACCACTAGCAATGGTACTGTGCTCATTTCAACAATACATCCATCCATCAGGGTTTCATTTCAACATTTCAATAATTCACAATTGCAGTATTTCACAATGCAATTTTTCACATTTTTGGTATTCTTATTTCACATTCATATTGCAGTATTCACTTTGCGATATTCATATTCTCATATTCACATTTCAATATCCATATTACAGTGTTCACATTACAATATTCATATTCTCATATTAGTATTCATATTTCATCATTCTCATTACATCATTAGCATTGCAATGTTCACATTTTCAATAATCATATCTCAAGATTTACATTGTAGATTTCACATTGCAGTATTTTTGTTTCCAGCATTCACAACTCATTTCATCATTTCAATGATATTTTATCAATTCAATATTCATTTCATCTCATAATAACATATACATATCTCATTTCACGTTATTCAACATTTCTCAATAAAACATTTTCACATTTCATATTTCAGAACACATTTCATAGGCTCATTATTCTCAATGTAAACCATTTAACTCAATTTCAAATACATTTTAGTATAAATCATATTCTACAAAATTTTCATCTGATATTCATATCATAATAATTTTAGGTAAAATATCATATTTCCATTTCTCATATTTCTTAACCCATAATTTTCAGAAAATACTGTTATAATTTATTCCCCTTACATGACTTACTGAGAGGTCCACTAACACCCTAAATCATACGCTCCTTGGCGTTCGTAGCTCAAAAGCGTGAAATTCATTTTTCCCCAAATTATTCAACGCAACCTCCACAATATTGACATTTAATATTACCTAAGCTTTATATACTCCAAATTAACTATAAAATTCTAAAATACCCCACTTACCTTGGTTTTGGGATGGCATGCCCCGAAACCTCAAACTGAAAATCTACTTTGCCTAAGTTGCAAAGAATTTTCCCAGGAACCTTGTGGTGGTTCCTGATCGTCAATCCAGGCCTTAATGGAGCTGGAATCGAAGAGAGAATGAGAGGGGTTTCATAGGGTTTTTGGGAGAGAGAGGAAGGAAAATTTTGATTTTAGAAAAATGACTTGCGGGTTCCCTTATAACGCCCACCGTGGACGGTTTTCTCCAGCTCTCAAAAAATCGTCGCCAATTTTCTATTAATCGGCTCAGTTTTACTATTTACCTGTCACCAGCCCACGGTAAAATCCCATAAGCATCGACGATTTTCTTTTCACTCTAGAAAACTGTCGCCGATTTTCTTCTCTCCCAGGCAAAAACCTCTTTTTCCCAATTCCTTCTATTCTTTTATTTTCTAGATCTCTACATTCTCCCCTCCTTATAAAATTTCGTCCTTGAAATTTTCCATTTATCACATTTCCATTCTTAAATAAAGACACCACCATTTTATTAATTATTGTAGAAACCCAGAAAATATAATAATAATAATAAAATAAAAGAAATAAGGAAAAGAGGAAGATGGTTTGGGTACACCGTCGACGATTTTGTGAGGAAGCAAGGAAACCGTCAACGGTTTTCTTTTTACCGCGGGCTGTTAATAGGTAAAATAGTTAACAAGAGGTGGGTAAAACTGAAATTGTCGATGGTTTTGTGAGAGGAGCAGAAGACTGTTGACGGTTTTCTTAGTAGTGTTGAAATTTAAGAAGTCCCACGAGCCATTTTGCTAAATAAAAAATAAATCAATCTCTCTCCCTCTCTCTCTTTAAAACCCTACAGCCCTACCTCCTTCTTTCTTCAATTCTTGCTCTGTTAAATCCCGTTTTGAGGATCAGGAACCACCACGAGGTTCGTGGGAAGATTCTATGCAACTTCACCGAAGCAGATTTTCAGTTTGGGATTCTGGGGCACCACTCCAAAACTAAGGCGAGAGTGTTAAATATTAGTTTTAATTGTTAAATTGAAGTACGTGGGGGCTAGGGAATATTAAATGATAATATTCTGGAGATTGAGCTGATTAATTTGGGAAAAATATAATTTCAAGGTTTTGAGCTTCAAACGCCGTGGGGCGTAGATTTAGAGTTTCAGCAGGCTCAACAGGAAACGGGTAAGGGGATAGATTAAGTTAGGTATTTTCAGAAATTTATTTATGAATTAATGTAATTTTTGGGAATACTAGTATTGAACAAAGAAAACATAATTTATAGCATGTTATAGTATAATATGGAGTAAAACTCACTCGTGTGGCATGAGTATAAGTTATATATAAATACATTATGTCAGAATATGTTATTATTTTATAGAACAAGTATGATTTTACAGTTATATTTGGAAGGATCATAAACAATACATAAGCTAAGATATTTATAGTATATTATGATATAATAGTCGGTGTAGATGTCGTGATATAATAGTCGGCATAGATTTCGTGATATGACAGCTGATGCAGATGCCGAGATTAGTTTTAATCTGACAATTTATTTAGAAATTATGAAATGACAGCTTTTCTTCAAAAATATTTAAAAGCCAAATTTTATTTCAGAAATATGAAAATGTTATTTATGAACAAAAATATATTATGTGAAATGTATTATATAGTGACAAAACCTCGATGTTTACGTATGTTATGAGCATGGTACCGTTGCTAACTAGCCAGATCGGAGAGTAGGATACCCACTATGTGCTGACTCGTTAGAGGTTTTGCGGAGAGTAGGATGGGTGGACCAGATTGGTGTATAGCCGACAGTGCAACCTCACTATTTAGGAAGTGTGGGTTGGAGGCCGATTAGCCCCGAAATGTTTGCGGTGTGCAGGATATCCTCTATGTACTGACCCGTTAGAGGTTTGACGGAGAGTAGGATGGGCAGGTCAAGATGGGTGGGCAATCGTGTGTAGTTATGTCATGTTTGACTTAATGTTAACTTGGTAGGTCAGCCAGCGTTAAGTCCAGCCTATGGGCCGCACAACCCGAGTCATGCGGGGTTAATTTATGATTTGCAGTTATACATCCAGGGTAAGATTTCAGTAATATACAGATTTAACAGATGATTTAAACGATACAAAAATTCATTATGTTATAGGAAGATTATGTTTAAAAAGTACAGATTTTCATGCATTATCAGTTACAACTTAAAATATATATTACAGTTATATTATTTGCAGTATATGTTTATAATTTGATAAAACTCACGTTGCCACACACTAATACTAGTCTATTTCCCTTACTGAGAGGTGTCTCACCCCAACATTACAAATATTTTAGGAAATCTCGACAGACGAGTGGAGCGAGCTCTGTGATAGAGAAGTTCGTTGGTATTACCCCAGTTGCAGGGTAAGTAATTGTGTCAGAGACAGGATGGATTTTTGGGGTATATATGTGTATTTGTAGAATAGTGAATCTCTAGTATTATATATAAGTTAAGTATGTTATAGTTCCGCTCCTTAGATGACATGTATGTATAAACAGGTAAATTTTCGGTACCCATGGGTCCTGGTTAACTTTGAGTTTGACTACATTTTATGGTATCAAAGTATTTTTAGTATGTGGAAAAAAATATATATAGCAGAAATTTAGGGTTGTTACAATTACCCTCATTTATGGTAGATGAATATTGTGGTTACATAGGAGGGTTATGGGATATTACAACCCTTGAAAGAAAATTCTCCCCAAAACCATTCTTAATTAAAAACCCAAATTCTACCTATCCTATATTTTACAAATCAAAATACATACCTTAACCCTGGTTCCCGCTGAATAGGTGTGGGTATCTCTAGTACATCTATTCCTCTAATTCTCAAGAAGCTTCCTCTACTACATGGTTGCGCCACAGAGCTTTCACCAGTGGTATGCTTTTCGTACACAACTCCTGCTCTTTCCAATCCAAAATATGCACTGACACTTCTTCATCAGACAAGGCATCACTAAGCTTCAGTGCCTCATATCTGATCACATGGAAGGGATATGAGACGTGTTTCCTCAACATGGAAACATGAAATATGTTGTGAATTCTAATCAAAACCATCGATAACGCCAACCTGTAGGCATCTGGACCCACTCTTTCAAGAATCTGGAATGGTTCAATATACCTAGGGCTCGACTTACCCTTCCTCCCAAATCTCATAACTCCTTTCATCAACCTAAAAATTTTAAGTTAAACTCACAAACAACCCCATGCTACATCATCAACATCCAACAACTTCAATTTTCATTTTCAGTTCCCAAAATCTATTATAGCTTAACTTTTATTTCTCAGCAGACAATATGTTTTGGTTATTCCTTTAAAATCTCCTAGCATAAAATTCCATTAGAGAGCCTCAATCAAAATTATCGGCCAACAAGATTAACATGACTAGATTAACAAAACTTAGTTAAGCAACAGGAGAAGAAGCCAAAAAAATAATCTACAACGCAAGCTTGGGTAAACTTCTTGGAAACCAATCCATCTGTTCTTCATTTCATAGAGAATTATCATAGTGTAGACTCAATGACTTAAACAATCTCTTTGCAAGTAAGCAAATCTAGTCACACTGGAATGGTTCTTTTAATCTCAGCATCAGCAGATATACACAGTCTGGTACAAAATCTCAACGCTCCATCATCTGAGATATTAAAATCATCTCCCTGTCCACTATGCACTTAATTCCTAATCTATACCAGTTACGTATCTTACATATGAGCAATCTTAATTCTATCTAGGAGAGTTGGCTAAAGCACCAGATTGGCAATAAAGTGTCAGGTGATTCCCTTTTACCAACTCCACACTCAGCCTTTCTAAATCCATCTTGATCGGATGCTGAGTCACTATTGCTGATACTGAGGCATTCATTGATTTTCGGCTTAAAGCATCAGCTACCATATTAGATTTTCTTAGGTGGTAACTAATGGTGTGGTCATAATCTTTTATCAACTCCAACCATCTTCTCTGCCTCACGTTTAATTCTTTCTATGTGAAGAAGTACTTCAAATTCTTATGGTTAGTGAAAATTTCGCACCTACTTTTATAGAGATAATGTCTCCAAATTTTTAGCGCGTAGACCACCGCTGCTAACTCCAGATCATGGGTAGGGTAATTCGTTTCATATTCTTTCAGCTATCAGGAGGCATATTCTATCACTCTCCCATGCTGCATCAGAACACAATCGAGCCCTTTATGTGATGCATCACTGTAAATCATGAAACCCTTTTCACCTGAAGAAATCGTCAACACTAGTGCAGTGATGAGCCACTGCTTTAACTCCTGGAAGCTCTACTCACATTCATCAGACCACTCAAACTTCACCCCTTTCCTGGTCAACCTCGTTAATGGACCCGAAAATTTATAAAAAAACCATCAACCAATCTATGGTAGTACCCAACCAATCCTAGGAAACTTCTAATTTCCTACACATTCTTAGGTCGTACCCAGTCCACTACAACCTCGATCTTGCTCGGACCTATTGAGATACCACCCTTGGATATCACGTGTCCAAGGAAGGTAACTTGCTTAAGCCAAAACTTGCATTTCTTGAATTTTGTATACAATTCCCTTTCCCTCAGCACGTGAAGCACTATCCTCAGATGTTTCTCGTGCTCCTCTGGGCTCTTTGAATATACCAGTATGTCACCAATGAATACCACCACAAACTGATCCAAATATTGGTGAAAGACCTTGTTCATCAAATCCATAAACACTGTAGGAGCATTTTTCAGTTCAAACGGCATAACCAAAAATTTGTAGTGGCCATACTAAGTCTTGAATGCTGTCTTTGAAACATCCCCTGCTCTGACCTTTACCTGATGATATCCAGATTGTAAATCTATCTTCGAGAAAGTTTGTGTCCCCTATAGCTAATCAAATAAATCATCGATGCGGGAAGGCGGGCATTTATTCTTGATAGTCAATTTATTAATTTCTCAATTGTCAATGCACATTCTCATCGACCCACCCATCCTTATTTCTCACAAATAATATCAGAGCTCCCTAGGGCAACACGTTGGGCTGAATAAATCCCTTGTCTAATAGTTCTTGCAACTATTCCTTCAACTCTTTTAACTCTGCTGGTGCCATTCTATACCGCGCTTCTGAAATCGGCGCTGTCCCCAGAGCTAGATCAATAGTAAACTTTACCTCTTGATTAGGAGGTAGTCCCATCAAATCCTCGGAAAAAACATCGAAAAAATTCCTCACTATCGGGATGCCCTTTAACCTTAATTTCCCTTCTAATATTTCCTTCACACATACCACATATCCCTGACAACCCTCTAGAACCAATCCCCTCGCCTGAATGGTGGATAACAACTGTGGTGGGGTGCATGCACATGAATCCACAAATCTATACTCCTGTCCTCTTAGAAGTCTGAACACTACCTTTCTCCGATGACAATCCATACCGGTATAGTGAGCAGCTAGCCAATCCATCCCCAATATCAACTCAAACCCATGCATATCCAAGACCACCTGATTAGCTAATAACGACCTCCCCTGAATGTAAGCTGGACGGTTCCTAAGTACCTCCTCACATATTCCTACAGCCTCTGTAGGCGTATCCACTGACAAACTAATGTCTAACTATTAAGTTTCTATCCCACAAAATTTAACAAACTCTCAGGCGATAAAAGAATGAGTTGCCTCTGAATCAAATAAAATAGTAGTTGCATATGACATAATTGAAACAGTACCTGTCACAACATCTCCTATAGCCTTAGCATCTCTTGGTGTCAGTGCATAAACTCATTCCGGGGCAGCATTCCTCTGTTGTCCACCTTGGGGGTGCCTAGCGATCTCCTCGGTATGGTCTAAGAACATGCGCAACAACTGGTGGTGCTTGACAATCTCTCACCATGTGCCCAGACTGATGACATCGGTAACCAACCATTTCCCTGACCCGACACTCTCCTGGGTGTCTTCTGTAGCATCTAGAATAGGGAGGGGGCATCGGTCTACCCTGTACTACTCGATCTCCCATCCCTTATCTCCAACCACCTCTACTATCTTGCCTCATACAAGGCCCTCGGCTAGGCCCTCTTTGAAAATCTGGAGGCACTAGTGTCTTCCTCTGTTTCTGTGCCACAACGCCTTTTTGTAGGTCACTCTTAATCACTGTAGCTTGATCAACTATCTTTGAGAAAGTTTAGGCTTGAAAACCTACAACCTGCTTGTATAATCCTTGGCATATGCCCTTCTCAAACTTCCTCACCTTCTTTTCCTCATCTGGCACTAGGTATGGAGCAAAGTAGGACGACTCGATAAATATGACGGCAGACTGTTGCATCGTCATGTGTCCCTGTGTCAAACTTAAAAACTCTGCTACCTTTGCACTCCTATTAGTAGCAGGAAAGTACCGCTTAAAAAATATCTCCCTGAAACGGCTCCATATCATCACTTTAGGTTCAAGCCTCGGTTCCTCAAGCATTCTCGCTGATCTCCACCAGTGTTTAGCCTATCCTGTTAATTTAAATGTAGTAAATAGGATCCTCTGCTCGTCAGTACATGGAAGGACTGCCAACATTTCCTCAATATTCTATATCCAATCCTCAGTCTTGAATGAGTTTGCCTCTCCAGAAAAAGATGGGGGTTTCATATGCGTGAACTGCTCAATCATGCAGCTCCGCTCCCCTGAATTCTTGGCCATCTTTACTATCATCTGCTAGGCAACACTACATAACCCTACATCGGGATCTCCGCCACCCACATAAGAAGGCCCTGCCTTATCACCTTTGGCTTTTACATTATTGTTCCCGAGGTCCATCCTTGCAAATGGTAGAAAACAATCTTAGAACTCTTTTATCATAACTCACTAACACACCCAACAAACTAAAATCCACAAAATATTCTGCTATAACCCTTTCTCTTAACATTTTTAATCCCCGTTTAAGATTTAATCCTACCACTTAGAAACAAGAACCGACAATAATATCCATGGTGTTCCTGAAGTCGTCACCCTAGGAAAATCACAAAAACAACCACGAAACTCCTGTCTCCAAGTTGCAAGATAGAACCCTAAATTCCCTATGTCCTTTCCTAACAATAACTGACTCATATCTCAATCTACTCATTTCGTATTTTCCTCAAAATCCATTCCTATACTCTGACATTGTATTCCACTGTTTACTAAAGTCTACAGAACCTAACTACCTAGGCTCTGATAACAAACTATGATGCCCCGATTTTTCATACCATTTTTTTTCAATATAAATAAAGCGTATTAATCATATATTAGCCATGTCAACACCTTTGATACCATTTATACATAACCCGACCCGAAGTGGGTACTGAGTACGCAATACCAAAGGTGGAATGAATATGCTAAGATTTGACATTTTAGGGACAAACCACTTCGTAGGACAATAGCCATCATTCCCCTAAAGCCTAGAATCTAAGAAAAGCATTTATGTAACTCCAATTGGAATTCATTCCTCCTTAAGTTCTAAAGAGTTTCCTTTCTTTACAACCCATACCATTTTTCTATCTTTAAGTCTTGATGGGTTAGGAATGGGTGGTACTTTGACTCTCCAGACCCGTTTGGGTTTCACACCTTTCCTTTTAAATGGGAAATTAAATTTTATGTGCTCCCTCTTTTTACATAAGATGGAAGTGGTGTGAGTGTATGGACTAGAGGAGGTACTAGTATAATGTTTAGATTCTGTTACAAAGTACTCCATGTACAGGTTCTTCCTTTTCCTATTTTCAATCCCATTATAACCTATACCTTCTTTGTCTAAGGTCATCTTTTGTGCACTTAAGAGTTTGTCAAAATTTTCTTTACCTCTAGTGAATGTATGGATGATCTTAGACTGGTATTCTATTTTCTTTTCTAGATCTTGAATTTTCAAGTTCTCTAGACCTTTGCAAACATTCTGAAGTTTCATAAATTCTTTTGTCATATTGTTTGCTTTATTTTCAACATCAAGGATATGAAAATCCTTTTCATTTTCAATTGTAAGTTGGGATCTTATGTCTTTAAGCTCTTTTTGCAGCATAGCATTCTTATTTTCCAAATTCATGATTTTCAAATCCTTTTCTTTATTAACAAGAATTTGTGATTCAAGTTCTTTAAGACATGCTTCATTCTTGTTTTTCAAGGATCTATATCGTTTGTTAATTTCAACAAGAGACTTATGAGATCTAATATATTCAATTTGCAGTTCCTCATAAGTTGGCATGCTTTCACTATCAGAACTATCACATGATTCAAAATTAGATGCATCAAAAGATTTATCACATGAATCATCACATGGATTATTTGATAAAGCTGAAGGAGACAAATTTACCTCATTGTCAGTTAAAGCAATAAAGCACTGCTTTTCTCCTTCATGACCTTTTGAGCTGGAGTCACATAGAGCTATAAACTTTTCATGCTTAGATGTTCCATATCTCTTTTCAAGTTCCTCCCATATCTCTTTAGCATTTTTACATGCCCTTACTTCACGAAAGATATTAGTATTTAAGACATAAAATAGGATATTCATGGCATTAAAATTTATTTGCAATAAATTCATGTCATTCTCATTCATTTCAATTTCAGATTTAGGAATATCATCATTATTGACAGTTTTCATAGGCATGATATCCCCTTGAGAATTTACTCTCCAAGTCCTCCAATTCAATGATTTTATAAAAATAGTCATTTTAAGTTTCCAATCAGAAAAATTTTCACTAGAAAACATTGGGGGGCTCGCAGAAAACCTACCCTCACACGATTGGGATACACCAACAAGTGCCATCATGATCTTTTACAAAATAATGTTTAAGTCTAAGTGACGAGACTTTGATACCAATTGTTAGCTTTGGTGCAATCCCAAGAGGGGAGGGGGTGAATTGGAGATTAAAAAATTTCCTTCTAGGTTCAACTAATCCAGCAACAGTATTATGCAACCTAAAGGCAGTCTAAATGTATATGAAATTGCACATATGATATATTAAATAATTTTTAGAACATGCACCACAATTTCAGTATTTCTTAACCAAAAAGTAATTTTGTGCCAATTAGATATGCAGTATATTCAATAGGAAATTTAAATCAAGTACAAAGCTGAGTATAATGCAGGAAATTTAAACTTGACACTGATTATGATATTGGGGTTCGGCCAATCCTGCTTATGTCCTCGCCTTGGCACACCCGCACGAGGATTACACTATAAGCTCACTTAGGGAGAAGAAGTTATTTGCTAAACTGAAGAAGTGCGAGTTCTAGCCGGAACAGATTTCGTTCCTAGGGCACATAGTGTCTAAGGAAGGAGTATCAGTGGATCCGAGTAAGATAGAGATAGTAGTGGATTAGGCAAGACCAAAGAATGTTCAGGAGGTCAGAAGTTTTCTGGATCTTGTAGGTTACTACCGACTGTTTGTTGAAGGGTTTTCCAGTTTAGCAGGCCCTTTGATGTGACTCACGAGGAAGAACGTGAGGTATGATTGGAATGATGAGTGCGAGCTGAGTTTCTAGGAGTTAAAACGGTGACTGGTTACTGCTTTAGTTCTGACCATTCCATATGGGGATGATGGATTTTTTACCTACAATGATGCCTCTAAGAAAGGTCTTGGCTATATTCTAATGCAGCAGGGAAGGGTGGTTGCTTATGCTTCTCGTCGACTTAAAGAGTACGAGAAGAACTACCCGACACATGATATAGAATTAGCAGCTGTAGTGTTTACGTTGAAAATTTGAAGGAACTACCTGTATGGTGAAAGGTGCGAGATTTTTACTAATCATAAAAGTCTTAAGTACATTTTCACCCAGAAAGAGCTAACACATGAGATAGCATAGGTGGCTTGAGTTGATAAAAGACTACGACTGTATTATTATCTATCACCTAGGAAGAACAAATGTGGTAGCTGATGCTTTGAGTCGAAAATCGGTTGATGCGTCAATCTTAGCAGTGGGAGTTCAGCATCAAATCTATATGGACCTAGAAATGTTGGGCTTGGAGGTAGTGGAAGGAAATCATCAGGTTGTTCTTGCTAGCTTGGTGGTACATCTGACCTTATAGGAGAGGATCAGAGCGGCGTAGAAGGAGGATTCAGAGCTGGTTGAGGTTATGGAAGGATTCTAGAGTGGGTTAAAGCCAGATTTTAGTATCTCTAGTGATGGGATATTGAGATTTCACAGCAGGGTTTGTGTACTAAATGATGCCAAGATTAAATGGGTCATTCTGGAGGAGGCACACCATTCGCTCTACACCGTACATTCGGGCAGTACAAAGATGTACCAAAATCTGAGGGAATCTTTCCAGTGGTTGAACATGAAAAGAGAGATCGCTCATTTTGTAGAGCAATGCCTAACATGTCAACAGGTCAAGGTAGAGCACCAGAGGCTAGCAGGACCACTTCAGCCACTTGACATCCCCAAGTGGAAGTGGGAGAACATCTTAATGGATTTTGTGATGGGATTACCTATGGTGGTGCATGGGCAGAATGCTATATGTGTTGTAGTTGATCGGCTGACAAAAACTACACATTTCATTCTTATCAGAGTCAACTATTCCTTGAATAGGCTGACAGAACTATATGTGCAGGAGATTGTACGACTCCACAGAGCTCTGTTTCTATTGTTTCGGATCGAGATCCACATTTTACGTCTTGTTTCTGGAAAAGTCTACATGATGCCTTAGGATTGCAACTGACATTCAGTATGTCTTTCCACCCGTAGACGGATGGGCAGTCTGAGAGGACTATACAGACACTAGAGGATATGTTGCGGGTTTGTGTACTGGATTTTGGTGTCAGCTGGATACGACATCTACCACTTGTTGAGTTCGCGTATAACAAAAGTTACCAGGCTAGCTTAGAGATGACTCCTTACGAGGCATTGTATAGTCATCGGTGTTGATCTCCATTGTATTGGGATCAAGTAGGTAAGCGGTAGATACTGGGTCTGGAATTGATTCAGCAGGCCTCTACAAAGGTCAAGTTGATCAGGGAGAGAAGCAAGGCAGCTCAGAGTCGGCAGAAGAGTTATGCTGATACTCGCCAACGAGAGCTGGAGTTCGAGGTAGGAAGTATGGTATTTCTGAAGATCGCTCCGATGAAAGGGGTGATAAGGTTTGAAAAGTAGGGGAAGCTAAGTTCTAGGTATATCGGGCCTTTTGAGATCTTAGAAAGGATAGGTTCGGTTGCTTATCGAGTGACTTTACCCCTAACACTATCCAGAGTCCATAACATATTCCACGTGTCAGTGCTGAGGAAGTATGTATCAGATCCATCACACGTGTTGAGTTACGAACCTCTAGAGATTAGTGATGCTTTATTATATGAGGAGGTACCAGTACAGGTATTAGATCAGAAAGTTCAGTGGTTACGGACTAAGGAAATACCGCTAGTGAAAGTATTGTGGTGGAACCATGCAGTGGAAGAAGCTTCATGGGAGTTAGAAACCGAGATACGTCAGAAGTATCCTCAGTTGTTCAAAGACGGTTGAGTTAGTCAAGTCAGTGAATGTATGTATATTGTAACCTCCCGAAGCTTTATGTTGTAACCACGGTATTCGGGCCGGAGCTGCTTTATAGGTAGCTGCCGACTCTTCTATAGATCTTTGACGTAAGGTAGAGTGAGTTTGGTATCGGTTGGTGAATTTCGGGGACAAAATTATTATAAGGAGGAGAGATTGTAAGGACCTGAATCCAAAAAATAAATGAAGAAAAGAGAAGGAAAATTAAAAAGATAAAATAGCAAAGCTCGTCAACGAGGCTCCATTTCTCGCCAACAAAGTCTCTTTTGTGGCTCGGCAATGAGACGCAGGGACCCATTGACGAGAAGATATCGAGGGATTTTTAGAAATCCAAAAATTTCAGGCTCGTCAACTCGGTCATTTACTCGGCCACGAGCGACCTTCTTCGGCTTGTCGATGAGAACTTCAACTCGTCGACGAGGCTGGCTGGGTCAACCTAGTTATAAATGGAATATTCATTACTTCCATGCTAAGTTATCCCATTCTCTCTTTCTCTCTCTCTCTCTCTTTAGAACACGAACCAACACACACTCTCTCTAGGATTTTTTGCCATCGGTTGCCGAAATCAACAATCCGACATCACTACATTGGTTAGAAGGAGAATCTCTATAGTTATAGTGGATTAGATTTTCGATATGAGGATTTTTGGGTTTTTCCCTAAAGTCGAGATAAGGATTCGATTTCATTTCTGATTTGGTAGTTATGTAGTAGTTGAGTTTATAGTGAAATATTGTTCTTCTGTTTTTAGGTTCTGAGGATCCCAGGTTGTTGTTTTTAACTGAACCGTTCGTGTTTCTATTTTCGGGATTAAGGTAAGGGGATTTGTTTACATTAGTATTTTTAGAAAATTGAACCACTAGAAATTTGGCTTATGCCTTTATGCACATTTTGATTGTTTATGTGCAAAATTTTACTGGGTATAATTGCTCTTTCTTACGATTTTACGGTTTTACGATTTTACGATTTTTGGCAAAATAGGAGTTTTGGCATATGAACTCCAAAATTTCCAAAACTACTTTAACTGCTTTAAAACTAAGGTAGGAACTGCTTGATACCCATGTTTGTGCTCAAAATAATATTTTTTGAATTATACACCGATTAAAGCGATTTTTGACGAAACGAACGTGACATGTGATATGAATTGGAACATACTAAATTGTTGTATTTGTGAATGAACTATGAAAACTGAAACTCCATTCTGTTATTTGAAAATATGGAAAATAGGTGCCGGTTAATCACCAAGCTTTAAAGTGTAAAAGGGTTGAACTGAGAGATTTTGCGCTGGTTAACACTAACTGACAGAAAAGAAAAATGCATGAAAGATTGCATGATTATGGTTATGAAAATACTAGAATTGCATAGGTTGTTATGTTTTATCATAAATTATATATATGACTGATTGGGACCATAACTTGTTACTAAAGGAGTCGAAAGATACTCCAGGTTATCTGAGGATTTAAATAGCTAAAGGAGTGGTTCCGTTGCTGACCGAGGTACAGTGCAATCACACATGTGAATCAGTGTGGGTATCAAGATAGTCGACTCGCAGGAGTGTATGGGGCCACTAGTGAAATAATGGACCAGATGGGGCTGTTGGACTATATCTGTGACACAAGACAGTGCATGCACGAACAGGGCTCTGTTAGAGTTATCAGTGCACAATCCGTGCCACGGGGTAATTAGGCATATTTCTAAAAGTTCCAAAGCTGGTCATTGTCTTAAATTTTCATATACATGATTTAAAAGCTGGAATGGGCAAAGTCACAGGGTTGAGTACCGTGTGGAGGGAATTGTATAGTGTATGAGCCTGTACCCTACCCTAACCTCGGGGACTCTTGTTTGTAATGATGTCGTATTATGTTGATATATCTCTGATAGTACTATACTGTGTATGTAATACTGTGCAACTATTTTTAACTGGAATAAACTCATGTAGTCACGTACTGTTGTAATATCTTCCACCTTACTAAGAAGTGTCTTACCCCAATCATACAACCTCTATTTCAGGTCTTACAGGACGTCGGTCTTAGTTCTTCTTGAGGGACTTTGGCGCGTATAGTCTTATTAGTAGATGTAAGTTTTTGTTTTAGTACTGGTTGTTAGCCTGGTAGAATGTAAGAGGATGTAATATGTTTATGTTTTAAACATGAATCTTTTGTACTGAGGAATATAGATACTCTGGTATATGTCTAATAGATCCCTGAATGGGAATGTTTATGTTTTCCGCTGTGCATGATTACAGATATGTTTGAGTTACACCCGTTTGTCCCTGTTTAGGGCGGGTTGTTTATATATGTTTATTAGCTACAAGCACAATGTGGGATAACTTTTTGCTTAACTCTCAAAAATCAACAAACAATCAAGCACAATATTGAGAGTATTAAGCAATCAATAATATAGCTATAGCGCATTAAGAACTCTCACAAAGTTAGGATGAATCAAAGGAATGAATGTGTGAGAGTATTTTGAGTAGTATGAGCTAAAATGAGCTTTTGAGTTTGAGAGGATTTTTGCACTAATGATTTTCTTAATCTCCTACTAATCCACACAAATGAGGCCTTATATATAGAAGTTGGCCAAATTATGACCGTTGGGGACATAGGGATCTTTATTAATATTGTTTTAAAACAAATCAGGAAAATTAATCCCATTTAATTATTTTTAACCGTAGTAAAAAATAAACAACCCGAGAGCTTTCGGGTGGTTGAACCATGGTTCGGTCACCCGAATAGACTCAGTAGAAAAAGTCTCTTTTGGACGTTTGGGCGCCTGGATGTATGTTCAATTGGCTGAGCCAAGGCAAAAATCATTCTGTATGCGTTTCGGTCGCCCAATCTCAAGTTCAGTTTACCGAACTCACATATTCGGTCGCCTAAGGGAAAAATGAACCGTAGATTCTGGCGCCCAGGGATGATGGAAAAGTAAATAGTATTGGTTCGGTTGACAGAGGACGGTACATTCATATTTGGTTCGGTCGCCCGAAACCAAATCAACCCA
Source organism: Malania oleifera (assembly GCF_029873635.1). Classification (NCBI taxonomy): domain Eukaryota; kingdom Viridiplantae; phylum Streptophyta; class Magnoliopsida; order Santalales; family Ximeniaceae; genus Malania; species Malania oleifera. The sequence continues at coordinate 4,414,207 of NC_080425.1, read as the reverse complement.
CTGACTTCTCAGCCATTCGGGCGCCCGAAGTGTTTTGAACACAATGGGTTCAGTCACCCGACCTCTCACAAATTTGGCCTATTTAGTCCATTTTCACTTCAACTAATTCCCCTGATATTATAAGTGATTATTGGAACTATTTTGTGCATTTGTGTAGGGATCTAAGGTCTTTTTAGGGTCTATAAGGACACCAAAAAAATCCGACATCGGTCGACTGTCCCTAAGGTCTTTCTAAGGTTTTGAACTTACAATTACCTACATGCATGACATGCAGATATTATTACAGACCTTTTCCTATATTTACTATTACATGCCCAAATTGAATAATAATGAATTACAATATAAAATAATCTTCAGGGTCTTCATGCTCTACTTTATGTGCCATCAAAGTATTTGCGAATATAAACCTGCACATAAACTAGATAGCCATCAAATACTTGAGTATTTGTTATTATCAAAACTAGGCGTGACTTATGAGGTCAACAACAGGTATCTTTACCGCTTTTTCATATAAAGTTGTTGTTTTTTTTGACACAGTTGCCACCCATTCATTTGTATCATCGGGTTATGCTAAATTATCTGGGATTGAGGCACAAGTGTTAGATGTAGAGTTGTCTGTTGCCACGCTGACTGGATCTACAGTGAGGGTAGAAAAGTACTCAAGAATTTTCTAGTGGCCATTCAAGGGAAAGTATTACCAGTTGATCTCGTGGTATTATAACTGCAGGGTTTTGACGTGATATTGGGTATGGACTAATTGGCAGCTAGTCATGCCAACATTGACTGTCGTCAGAAAGAAGTGATCTTCAGACCCCCGAGTGAGCAAGAATTCAGATTTGTGTGGTCGCATGTGTGCACCCTACCACAGTTAGTGTCAGCTTTACGGGGCAAGGAGGTTGCTTTAGGATGGTTATCAGGGATATGTTGCTTACATAAGAGAGTTTCCAAAGGAAGAACTAAAACAAAATGATATTCCAGTGGTTAGAGAATTTTCAGATGTTTTTCTAGAAGAATTACTTGGCTTACCACTAGACCGAGAGATTGAATTCATCGTGGATCTACTATCAGGGTCGGCACCGTTATCTAAAGCACCATATCGAATGAATCTAACCTAATTGAAGGAATTGAAAGATCAAATGCAAGAATTGCTGGATAAAGGATTTATCAGGCCTAGTGTGTTGCCTTGGGGAGCACCAGTCCTATTCGTGAACAAGAAAAATGGGACTATGAGAATGTGTATAGATTATTAAGAAATAAACAAACTAATAATCAAGAATAGATATCCTCTACCCAAAATTGATGATTTATTTGACCAGCTCCAGGAGACCCAAGTCTACTCCAAAATTGCCTTTCGGTTAGGTTATCACCAGGTGAAAGTCAAAGTAGAAGACATATAAAAAACAGCCTTCCGAACCATATATGGGCACCATGAGTTTTTGGTAATGTCATTTAGATTGACTAATGTGCCGATAGTATTTATGGATTTAATGAATCGAGTCTTTCATCAGTACCTAGACCAGTTTGTTGTTGTATTCATTGATGATATACTGGTCTACTCGAAGAGTTTTGAAGAGCACGAGGATCATTTGAGGCTAGTGTTACAGGTATTAAGGGAAAAGAAATTATATGCTAAATTCAAGAAATGTGAATTCTGGTTTAGGCAGGTTACTTTCCTTGGGCATGTGATTTCTAGGGACGACATATCAGTTGACCTAAGTAAGATAGAGGTAGTGGTGAGTTAAGTGAAGGAAGGAAATATCTAGGAGATCAGGAGTTTTCTAGGTTTGGTAGGCTACTACCGACGCTATGTAGATGGTTTTTCCAGATTTTCGGGTCCGTTAATACGACTCACGAGGAAAAATGTGAGGTTTTATTGGACTGGTGATTGTGAGCAGAGCTTTCAGGAGTTGAAGCAGCATTTGGTCACTACCCTGGTATTAGCTATTCCATTGGGAGAGGATGGATTCGTTATATACAGTGATGCATCCCAAAAGGGACTTGGGGGGTGTTGATGCAGCACGATAGAGTTATTGCATATGCTTTTAGGCAGCTTAAAGAGTATGAAAAGAATTACCCCATGCATGATTTGGAATTAGCTGTAGTGGTGTATGCTCTAAAGATCTGGAGGCACTATATTTATGGTGGGAAATGCGAGATTTTCATGGATCATAAAAGTTTTAAGTATTTCTTAACCCAGAAAGATTTGAATATGCGGTAGCGAAGATGGTTATAGCTTATCAAAGACTATGATTGTACTATCAGCTACCACACAGGGAAAGCAAATATGGTGATTGATGCACTAAGCAGGAAAACAACAGGAGCAACAGTGTCAGCAATTGAGATTCAGCGCCCTATCCAGATGGATCTAGAGAGACTTGGAGTAGAGATAGTAGAGGGTGATCACCAGGCATTCATTGCCAACCTGGTGTTGCAACCTACATTGCAAGAAAGGATTAAAGCTACTCAGAGAACTTGTAACGACTCAAAAATAATGGTATTTAAATAATAAAGAGAGAGGAGAATAGAAACAAAAATAGAAGGAGGTAGTAGGCTTCGTCGACGACATTGCACTTTGAAGATAATAACCCCGAAGATTTTTCCACAGGGCCTTATTGATGAACACAGGGAGTTCGTCGACGAGTACATAAGGGGACCTCATCGATGAAGCCACACCTCGTCAATGAGAAGATACTAAGAAGGGTTTTTGGGATAGTCTGAAATTCGTTGACGAGGGAGGAAGTTCGTTGACGAAATTAATAAAGGACTCGTCAATGAGGTGAAGTGCTTTGTCGACAAATCCGACTCTATAAATAGTGAAATCCTGGATTTTTCACGCAAAACTTGTGCAGAAACCCTCTCCTCTCCTCTCCTCTCCTCTCTCTCTCTCTCTCTCTCTCTACGTCCCTCTCTCCTTCTCTTTTTGATACCGGGTCCATTTTACGCCGGATCGACAATCTAAAGCCACCACGACGCTCCTAGCGAAATTCTCTACAATTCTGCTGGAGCTTATCATTAGTGGAGTTGGGTTGGACTTCTTCCCAACATCAGGGTAAGACATTTTATTTAGTATTTGTCTTTCCCTCAGTTATAAGAAATACAATACACGAAGAAATACTGAAGTTTTGTTCTGGGGGAGGCAGTTTTTAGGGTGTTGAGTGGAGAACCCTGCGGGTATAGGGCTAGAGTACAGTAGGGACTTTTCAGAGATAAGGTAAGGGAAATATGCTATGCTAGGAATTTTTATAATGTTAACAGAGATTTTACACATATGTATATACCAGCTTATTACCCAGTTTTATAGAATATGAGTTTTAAATGCTTGTGGCCTGAGTAGATTTTCATATGATGAAGAACTTATATAGTTTTTACAGTATATCATACTATACTAATTATACAGATATAGATAGTATATTACAGTTTTACTCAGATCAATGTGTTATAGTTTTATACAGATCAGTAAATCACAGATATTTATCTAGAACAGTTGTAACATCCTTAAAACTTCTTTTTTTTTTTTTTTACAAGTTACTCTAATATTTGAATGTAATGGGCACCCCTATGTAGTGGAAAACATAAATCACATAACCACATATACATGAATATACAATACCAGAATTCAGTATTTTCAACCATAGCTACATAATACATCTCTCTCTCTAGTGTTAACTACCCAAAAATACAAAACCCTACACAAAACTTACCTTATAACTAGGGTGACCAAGTGATCTCTATCCGCGAGCCTAGTTTGCTTACCTAGCTGGCTCACTTGAAAAATGTTAAAGTAATGGGGTGAGTCGACGCTCAGTAAGTGGAAATATGCTATTACTAGTGTGTGGCGACCAAGTCATAAAATTATAATAATAGTATTTAAAACTGCATGATTTGGAAAATCTAAAAAACACATGTATAAAAGCTTAAAACATTTGTATTATCTGAGCTTTCTATCATTCATACTCCTACAACATACTACATACAATAAAAACTATAAAACTGTATACATATATATAGCTGTGTTCTTTCCCTAGGACTTTGTATGTCATGATTTGACCCCTTATGATAGGGTTGTGCAGCCCGTAGGTGGGACTTAACTTGGTCGGCCCTCCAGGTAAGTCATCATACTCTACACTACCTCAGCCCGGCTAAACTGCATTCACTCCTAAGCACGAGACTGGTTGCTACACCGGCCTCCTCTACCTAGCGTACTGGGGAGCTACATCCTCTCCGAGCACGGTTAGACGGAACCCACACACTATCTGAGATATGTGGTTGCACTCTATCTGTATATAGCAACAGTACTGTGCTTTGTAAATTGTATCTGTCTGTAATATCTCCACAGGGATCTGATACTATATAAGTACATCTATATATATATATATATATATATATATATATATATATATATACCTTTTTTGTTTTCATTATGTTTCCAAAATAACCATAACGCTATAATTCTGTACTGTAAAATATGAGTAACTGTAGCATCTCGATGCTATAACTATATAATCTGTCTTTATAAACTGTGTGTTATGGTATTCAGGAAAACATAGCATTCTGTAAAAACTATGATATACTAAACTGAATAAAATCTATATAAATCTGTCTGTTAATTATCTGTGAATAACTGTATGTACATGCTATATAACATGATATGCTGAAGTACAAGATAAATTTTACATCAAGTAAATATCTACTCAGGCCACACAATATTAAAACATTCGTTCTATAAAAACTGCATAATAACTGGTATATATGTATCTATGAAAACTCTGTTAATATTCTTAAATCCCTAACATAGCATATTTCCCTTACCTTAACTCTGAAAAGTCCCTACTAAATTCTGGCCCTATACCCGTAGAGTTCTCCACTCAACGCCCTGAAAATCAATTCCCCCAAAACAAAACATCAGTATTTCTTCGTGTATTGTATTTCTTATAACTGAGGGAAAGACAAATACTGAATAAAATGCCTTACCCTGAGATTGGGACGAAATCCAAGCCAACTCCACCAACGATCAACTCCAGTAGATTCCCAGAGAACTTCGCCAGGAGCGTCGTGGTGGCTTCAGATCATCGATCTGGCATGAACAGCGCCGGAATCGAAGAGAGAAGGAGAGGGGAGCATTTTAGAGAGAGAGAGGGTTAATTTGTGCTGAAATCTGATAAAAATCCAAGTTTTCATTATTTATAGGGTCGATTCATTGATGAGACACGTCACCTCATCGATGAGTCCTTCAATAATTTTGTCGACGAACTTCCTCCCTCGTCGGCGAATTTCAGACTGTCCTTATTAGCTCATCGACGAATTCCCTGTGTTCATCGACAAGGCCCTGTGTAAAATTTTCAGGTTATTCCATCCAAAATGCAATGTTAAGTGTTCGTTAACGAAGCCTGCTGCCTTCTTCCATTTCTATTTCCATTTTCCTCTCTCTTTAATATTTAAATATCATTATTTTTCGGGTCGTTACAATAGTATATTATGGTTTTACTCATATCAGTATATTACAACTTTATTCAGAACAGTATATATACAATATTTTTCGTATGCCATGTTTCCTATTACCATAACATACAGAGTATACAGACAGAATATATAGACAGAGTATACAGATAGATATATAGAGATAGCATCAAGATGCTACTGATACAAAATATAGAAATTACAGAGTTTACAGTATAGAAAGATAGCGTTATGGTAATTTTGGAAACATGATGAAAACAGTAAAAGAGTATATATGTGTGTGTATACATATATATATATATATATATATAGTATCAGATCCCTGAAGAAGATTACAGACAGATACAGTATAGATAAAGAATACAGAGCACAGTACCGTTGCTAAATACAGATAGAGTGCAACCACATTTCTCAGATAGTGTGTGGGTACCGTCAACCGTGCTCGGAGAGTATGCAGCTCCCCAATACGCTAGGTTAAGGGAGCCGGTTTGACGAGGTAGCAGCCTCTTGAGCTTAGGAGTGGATGCAGTTTGGTCGGACTGAGGTAGTGTAGAGTATATTGTCTTATTTGGAGGGCCAACTAGATTAAGTCCCACCTACGGCACAACCCTATCATGAGGGGTCAAATCATGATATACAGAGTTCCAGGGATAAAGCACAGTTATGTATATGTATACAGTTTTACTGTATCTGATGAGTATAGTATGATATTAGTAGTATGAAAAGTAGAAAATACAGATGATACAATTATATTTTAAATTGTGAAAAGAAAGATATGCTTTACAGATTTACTATTGTATTATAGTTCAGTTGCTATTTAAACAGTATTCCTAACTTAGTTGCCACACACTAGTAATAGCATATTTCCACTTACTGAGCGTAGACTTACCCCATGACTTAACATTTTTCAGGTGAGCCAGCTGGGTAAGCAGATCAGGCTCGCAGATAGAGAGTATTTTGATTACCCTGGTTATAGGGTGAGTTTTTGACAGAGTTTTGTACTTTTGGGGTAGATGATGCTTGAGGGATTTGTTTTGTATGGCTATGGTTGGTATGTGCTAGATTCTGGTATTGTATAGTATATACATATACATATGGTTACGTGATTGTGTTCTGCTGCTTAGGAATGGATATAGATATGTAGATATATAAAAAAAATGGAGAAATTTTGAGGGTGTTACATTTTAGTATCAAAGTCTAGGTTGCTAGGTTCTGCATACTCTAGAATGCAGCGGAAAGCAATACCAGAATATAGGAAAATATTTGAGGTTTTTCGTGTGATCTAGATATAGGATTTTGTGGTGGTTTCTGTGTTTTTCCTGGGGTGACGATTTCAGGAAAGTCATAGTAAACTATCAACGAGTTATGTATTTAGGTTATGGGATGTGATTTGGGGTTAGGATCAGGAGGGAAGGTTAAAAGAGAATTTGGAGTTTTAGTTGAATAAGTTAGGTCTTTATGAGAGATAGGATTCTGAAACGGTGTTCTTTATGTTTGTAGTATGGACACAGGAGGCAATAGTGCTCACGCTAGTGGGGACGATGGTGCTGGTCCTTCTGGCGCAACAGGCGGGGATTCAAATGTTGTGCTACGCACTATGACTCAGCAAGTTATGGTTGAGATTGCACGGACCTCTAGAGAGCAGGGAGGTCCATCTTCAGCTCAAGGATGTACCATAGAGAAATATATGAAGATGAATCCGCCAGCTTTTTCTGGAACGACTGACCCTGCAGTTGCAGAAAATTGGATGCAAGAGGTAGAGAAGTTTCTAACAATACTTCATTGCACCGACGGGCAGAGAGTTTTATATACTACGTATAGGTTGGTAGGGGAGGCTGAGAGATGGTGGTCAACCACCAGACTGTTGAAGGAGCAGAGGGCTATACTAATGTCGATGATCTGGGCTCGATTCAGGGACTTGTTCTTCGATAGATATTACCCTGCCTCAGTCAGAGAGGCTTGAGTACAAGAGTTTCTGAGCCTATCCCAGGGATCATTGACTGTCTAGCAGTATGCGGCGAGATTTATCGAGCTCTCGCGTTTCTGCCATATATTGTCCCTGATGAAGTGAAGAAGGCCAGAATGTTCGAGAGGAACCTAAGGCAAGACATTTACAAGCAGGTGGCGGTATTGAGGATTCAGGATTTTGTAGAGTTGGTTGACAGTGCCACTATTGCGAAGTAGAGTCTATCTAGAGAGATGGAGACACCGGGTCAGAGGAAAAGGACTATGCCCTCGAGTTTTTAGGTGGGTCCCAGTCGAGGCCCTTGAAGAGGAGGTAGATCTGGTGGAGGCCAGAGGCAGACGGTAGAGCACAGGGGATTTCAGGGTGGACAGCTTCCTGCCATTTGTCCTAGATGCGGATGGAGATATCCTGGTGAGTGCCGACTGGGGGAGAATGTTTGTTATCGTTGTGGGAGGCCGGTTCATATGGTTCGATCATGTCAGATGCCATCGAATTATGTACAGGCTCCCAAACCGTTTTGGTGGATATCAGGCACCCTGTGATGGTTAGCAGAGGAACATTGCGTCGGCGAAGGTCTACGCGTTGGCACCGGGAGATGCTAAGACGGCTGGAGACATGGTCACAGGTACCCTTACTGCTTTACCATATAAAATTGTTGTTTTGCTTGATACAGGTGCTACCCACTCTTTTATATCAGTGGGGTATGTCAGAATAACTGGGGTAGAGACTCAGCTACTAGATGTAGAATTATTTGTGGGTACGTCGATTGGATCGGTGATAAAATGCAGAAGGGTGTTACAAAATTTTCCAGTAAGTATTTAGGGGAGGGTGTTGTTAGCCGATCTTGTGATCCTTGATATGCAGGGGTTTGATGTAATATTGGGTATGGACTGGCTAGCTACTCATCATGCCAGTATAAATTGCTGTCAGAAAGAAGTTATTTTTAGACCCCCAGGCGAGCAGGAATATAAATTCGTGGGTTCACTTGTATGTGCCTCACCACAGCTAGTGTCAGCTATTCAGGTGAGGAGACTGCTACAAGGTGGTTGCTAGGGTATGTCATATACATAAAAGAATTGCCAAAAGAAGAATTGAGACAAACTGACATACCAGTAGTAAGGGAATTCCAAGATGTATTTCCAGAAGAATTGCCTAGTTTGCCGCCTAACTGTGAGATTGAGTTTACCGTCGACCTGTTGCCAAGATTTGCACCAATATCGAAAGCACCATACTGTATGGCCCCAATAGAGTTAAAAGAATTGAAAGATCAACTACAGGAATTACTGGATAAGGGTTTTATTATGCCTAGTGTGTCTCCCTAGGGATCGCCAGTTTTATTTGTGAAAAAGAAAGATGGAACCATGAGATTGTGTATCGATTATAGGGAGATCAATAAACTGACGATCAAAAATAAATATCCTCTCCTTAGGATCAATGATTTATTTGACCAGCTTCAGGGGACCCAGGTTTACTCTAAAATTGACCTGCGGTCAGGCTACCATCAGGTGAAAGTTAGAGCAGAGGATATTTTGAAGACCGCATTTCGTACTAGGTATGGGCATTACGAGTTCTTAGTGATGCCATTTGGGTTGACTAATGCACGAACAGTATTTATGGATTTGATGAATCGGGTGTTCCATTAGTATTTAGACCAATTCGTGGTTGTATTCATTGATGATATACTAGTCTATTCAAGTGGTTTTGAGGAGCACAAGCATCATTTGAGGTTGGTGTTGTAGATATTGAGGGAAAGGAAATTGTATGCAAAATTAAATAAATGTGAGTTTTGGTTAAGGCAGGTTACTTTTCTCGGCCATGTGATCCCAGAAGCAGGAGTATCAATTGATCCGAGTAAGATAGAGGCTGTGGTGAGTTGGGAAAGATCAGGAAGTATTCAAGAAGTTAGGAGTTTTCTGGGATTGGCAGGTTTTTACCGGCACTTTGTGGATGGTTTCTCCAGACTATCAGGTCCATTAACATGACTTACAAGAAAAATATAAAGTTTGACTGGACCGACGACTATGAGCAGAGTTTTCAGAAGTTAAAGCGACGGTTAGTTTCAGCTCCAGTACTGGCTATTCCTTCAGGGGAGGATGGGTTCATAATATTCAGTGATGCCTCTTTGAAAGGTCTTGGATGTTTGTTGATGCAGCACGACAGGGTCATTGCATATGTGCCCAGACAGCTTGAAGAATATGAGAAGAATTATCTTGTCCATGATTTAGAGCTTGCTGTGGTGGTGTATGCTCCTAAGATTTGGAGGCATTACCTATATGGTGGAAAGTACAAGATTTTCACAGATCACAAGAGCCTGGAATATTTCTTTACCCAGAAAGAGTTGAATATGAGGCAAAGAAGGTGGCTAGAGCTTATTAAAGACTATGATTGCACGATTAGTTACCACTCAGGAAAAGCGAATGTAGTGGCAGATCCTCTGAGCAGGAAATCAGGGGAACCCGTACTGGTAGTTATGGAGATTCAACACTCAATTCTGATGGATTTGGAGAGACTTAGCATAGAATTGGTGAAGAAAAGACCTCAGGCAGTTATTGCCAGTTTAGTGGTTCAGCCTATGCTATACGAGAGGATCAAAGCAGCCCAGGTTGATGATGCGGAGTTGGCAGAGGTGATGGCTAAAGTGCAGGATAGTCAGGGTGAGGAATTTAGCATATCGGATGACGGTGCCCTGCGATTCCGTACTAGGCTCTGTGTTCCTGTAGATACCGAGATCAGGAGAACTATACTAGAGGAGGCTCACAGATCCCTATACACCGTACATCCAGGTAGCACTAAAATGTATCAGGATCTGCGGGAGTACTTCTGGTGGAGTGGAATGAAGAGAGAGATAGCTGAATTTGTACAGCAGTGCTTGATATGCCAGCAGGTTAAACTGAGCACCAGAGACCAGCAGGGTAGTTGCAGTCGTTGTTTATTCCAGAGTGGAAGTGGGACCATGTTTCTATGAATTTTTTTACAGGGTTACCACCAGTGCGACAAGGGTTGAATGCAATCTGGGTGGTTGTTGATCGTCTGACGAAGACCGCTCATTTCATCCCTATTAAAGTCGGTTATCCTATGGACAGACTGGCAGAAATATATGTTCAGGAGATAGTTCGTGTCCATGGTGTACTAGTATCCATAGTTTCAGACCGAGATCCTCGGTTCACTTCACAATTTTGGACGAGTTTTTAGGAGGCTATGGGTACACAGTTAGCATTCAGCACTGCTTTCCATCCCCAGATAGATAGACAAATTGAGAGGACGATTCAGACATTAGAAGATATGCTTAGTGCTTGCGAGCTGGATTTTGGGGGTAGCTAGACTCAGTTTCTACCGCTAGTTGAATTTGCTTATAATAATAGCTACTCGGCTAGTATCGGCATGACTCCATTCGAGGCATTGTATGGTCAGAGATGTCGTTCTTCTCTCTTTTGGGATGAGGTAGGTGAAAGGCGAGTTTTGGGTCCAGAGATAGTACAACAGATTGTGACAAGGTCTGACTAATTAAAGAAAGAATCAGTATAGCACAGAGTTGGCAGAAAAGTTACGCAGATACTCGCCACCGAGAGTTAAAGTTTGATGTGGGAGATTGAGTATTTTTGAAGATAGCTCTTTTGAAATGAGTTATGAGGTTTGGAAAGAAGGGCAAGTTGAGCCCTAGGTATATTGGCCATTTTGAGATAATAGAGAGAATAAGATCAATTGCTTATAGGCTAGCTTTTCTACCATCTTTAGCTAGAATTCATGACGTGTTTCATGTTGCTATGCTAAGGAAATATGTCCCAGACCCATCCCACATCATTAGTTATGTAGAGATAGAGCTTAAGGATTCATTGGCATATGAAGAAGTACAAGTACATATTTTAGACAAAAAAACTTAGACTCTACGCACTAAAGAAATACAGTTAGTTAAAGTTTTGTGGAGGAATCACGCCACAGAGGAAGCTTCTTGAGAGCTTGAGGGGCAGATTAGATAGAAATACCCGCAGTTGTTCCAAGAGGTATAGAGATAATCAGGTAAAGTATAATAACTAGATATGTTTCTTTTGCAAGTACATGTATGGATGTAGTTAGTAGATAGTTTTTAGTTTTATTTGTGTAATCTCCCATAACATAAATGTAACCACGGTATTCCTCCGCCACAAGTGAGGACAGGTAATTAAATAAGTAGACCCTTTTCCTTTACGGAATGATGGAGTGTATTGATGGAGTATAGATAGTAAATTTCGTGGACGAAATTTTATAACGAAGGGAGAATGTAACGACCCAAAAAATAATGGTATTTAAATAATAAAGAGAGAGGAGAATAGAAACAGAAATAAAAGGAGGCAGTAGGCTTCATCGACGAGGGAGGAAGTTTGTCAACGAAATTAATAATGAACTCATCGACGAGGTGACGTGTCTCGTTGATGAATTCGGCTCTATAAATAGTGAAAACCCAGATTTTTAAAACTTGTGCAGAAACCCTCTCCTCTCCTCTCTCTCTCTCTCTCTCTCTCTCTCTCTCTCTCTACGTCCCTCTCTCCTTCTCTTTTTGATACCGGGTCCATTTTACGCCGGATCAACGATCTAAAGCCACCACGACGCTCCTAGCGAAATTCTCTATAATTCTGCTGGAGCTTATTATTGGTGGAGTTGGGTTGGACTTCTTCCCAACATCAGGGTAAGACATTTTATTCAGTATTTGTCTTTCCCTCAGTTATAAGAAATACAATACACGAAGAAATACTGAAGTTTTGTTCTGGGGGAGGCAGTTTTCAGGGTGTTGAGTGGAGAACCTTGCGGGTATAGGGCTAGAGTACAGTAGGGACTTTTTAGAGATAAGGTAAGGGAAATATACTATGCTAGGAATTTTTATAATGTTAACAGATATTTTACACATTTGTATATACCAGCTTATTACCTAGTTTTATAGAATATGAGTTTTAAATGCTTGTGTGGCTTGAGTAGATTTTCATATGATGAAAAACTTATATAGTTTTTACAGTATATCATACTATACTAATCATACAGAATAGATAGTATATTACAGTTTTACTCAGATCAATATGTTATAGTTTTATACAGATCAGTATATCATAGATATTTATCTAGAATAGTATATTACGGTTTTACTCATATCAGTATATTACAACTTTATTCAGAACAATATATATACAGTATTTATCGTATGTCATGTTTCCTATTACCATAACATATAGATTATACAGACAGAGTATATAGACAGAGTATACAGACAGATATACAGAGAAAGCATCAAGATGCTACTGATACAGAATATAGAAATTATAGAGTTTACAGTACAGAAAGATAGCGTTATGGTAATTTTGGAAACATGATGAAAACAATAAAAGAGTATGTATGTATATATAGTATCAGATCCCTGAGGAAGATTACAGATAGATATAGTATAGATAAAGAATACAGAGCACGGTACCATTGTTAGATACAGATAAAGTGCAACCACATATCTTAGATAGTGTGTGGGTACTGTCAACCGTGCTCGGAGAGTATGTAGCTCCCCAGTACGCTGGGTTGAGGGAGCTAATTTTATGAGGTAGCAGCCAGTCCCGAGCCTAGGAGTGGATGCAGTTTGGTCGGACTGAGGTAGTGTAAAGTATATTGACTTATTTGGAAGACCGACCAAATTAAGTCCCGCCTACGAGCCGCACAACCCTGTCATGAGGGGTCAAATCATGACATACAGAGTTCTAGGGATAAAGCACAGTTATGTATATGTATACAGTTTTATAGTATCTGATGAGTATAGTATGATATTAGCAATATGAAAAGTAGAAAATACAGATGATACAATTATATTTTAAATTGTGAAAAGAAAGATATGCTTTATAGATTTACTATTGTATTATAGTTCAGTTGCCATTTAAACAGTATTCCTAACTTAGTTGCCACACACTAGTAATAGCATATTTCCACTTACTGAGCGTCGACTCACCCCATGACTTTAACATTTTTCAGGTGAGCTAGTTGGGCGAGCAGATTAGGCTCATGGATAGAGAGTATTTTGATTACCATGGTTATAAGGTGAGTTTTTGACAGAGTTTTGTATTTTTGGGGTAGATGATGCTTGAGGGATTTATTTTATATGGCTATGGTCGGTATGTGCTGGATTCTGGTATTGTATAGTATATGCATATACATATGGTTACGTGATTTGTGTTCCGCTGCTTAGGAATGGATATAGATATATAGATATATAAAAAAATGGAGAAATTTTAAGGGTGTTACAGAACTAATCCAGAACTAGTAGAATTGATAAAGTGCAAGATGGGCAGGAAGAAGAGTTCAATATATCAGATGATGGGGCCCTGCGATTTCGTACCAGATTATGCATTCCTGCAGATACTCAGATCAGGAGAGTTATCTTGGAAGAGGCTCATAGATCCCTATAAACCGTGCATCCAGGTAGTACTAAAATGTATTAGGATCTATGGGAATCCTTCTGGTGGAGCGGCATGAATAAGGAGATTGTTGAATTCGTAAAGTAATGCTTGACGTGCCAGAAGATAAAGGCTAAGCACCAGAGACTCGTGGGGCAGTTGCAGCCACTTTACATCCCTGAGTGGAAATGGGATCACGTCTCTATAGATTTTGTAACAAGGCTACCGCTAGCACGACAGGGGCAAAATGCTATTTAGGTGGTCATAGATCGACTTACAAAGACTGCGCACTTCATCCCTATCAAAGTCAACTATTCTATGGACAGGCTAGCAGAATTGTATATTCAAGAGATAGTTCGCTCCTATGGGGTGCCTATATCCATAGTCACAGACCGTGATCCTCGATTTACGTCACAATTTTGGAAGAGTTTTCAGGAGGCTATAGGGTCATAGTTAGCATTTAGCATAACTTTTCATCCTCAAACTGATGGGTTGAGAGAGAGGACGATTCAAATACTTAAGGATATGCTACGAGCTTGTGTGTTGGATTTTGGAGGTAACTGGATCCAATATATGTCGTTGGTTGAGTTCACGTATAATAACAGCTGTCAGGCTAGCATTGGCATGACACCTTTTGACGCGTTGTATGGTAGGAGGTGTCGTTCTCCACTATACTGGGATGAAGTAGGTGAGAGGTGAGTTTTGGGACCAGAACTGGTGCAGTAGGCGTATGATAAATTCCTGCTAATTAAAGAAGAATTAGTACAACTCAGAGTTGGTAGAAAAGTTACGCAAATACTCATCGTCGGGAGTTAGAGTTTGATGTGGGAGATGGGGTATTCTTGAGGGTAGCTCCACTGGGAGGAGTTATGAGATTTGGAAAGAAGAGTAAGTTGAGTCATAGGTATATTTGCCCATTTGAGATACTTGAAAGAGTGGGGTTAGTTGCCTACAGGCTAACTTTACCACCAGCTCTATCTAGAATACATGACGTACTTCATGTTTCCATGCTGAGAAAATACGTCCTAGACCCATCCCACGTGATCAGTTATACAGAGATAGAGCTTGAAGATTCACTGGCATATGAGGAAGCACCAGTGCAGATTTTAGATAGGAAGGAACAGGAATTGGGCACCAAAAAAATTCAGTTAGTAAAAGTTTTATGGAGGAATTATGCCATAGAGGAAGTTTCATGGGAGCTTGAGGAAATCAGACAGAAATACCCGCACCTATTTAGTGGGGTACAGTAAGCATCAGTATTATTCAAATAACAACATTTTTATTTTATTCTATACAGAGTAGGGGTGAGCATAATTCGGGGAAAACTGAATTAACCGATCGAAATTAATTGGTTCGGTTTGATTAAAAAATTTCTGTTCGGTCGGTTCGGTTATGCTTTCCAACATTTCGATGAATCAGGTTTCGGTTCGGTGAATGGAGAATATTAATTCGGTTAACCGATTATCCGAATTAATAATTAATTAAAATTTAAATATAAATTAGTAAATTAAAATCTGGTTATTCATTATTCTGGTATTCCCTCTTAGACTCTCAGACTCAGTCTCACACTTTCACTGCTCTCGGAAGCCAAAACGCAGAAGGCCCTCCTTTACTGGTAGTGAGTCACTGCCTCTCTCTCGCTCACCTGAGCTCGGTCCTCCGCAGTCCACACCACCAGATTCCATCTTCATGCGATGCCATCGTCTGTGTCCATCACCATCGCCATCGCTGGCCATCGTCACCAACACAAACTACACAGTCACTTCTCTTTGAAATCGGAAGGTCATCACTGAGTCACTGCCTCTCTCTCGCTCATCCGAGCTCACTGCTCCACACCACCATCGCCATTGCCGTCACTGTCCATTGTCACCAGCACACAAGCTCCCTCTCATTCTCAATTCTCTTCTCTCACGCACATACCAGTTCACTGAGAAGTGAGAACCACCCTCGACTCCTCCTCATCGGCGTCAAGCTCGCTCGAGCCCAATCGTCTCCCTAACCACCTCTCCTCCGCGAGTCTGCATCATTCTAGAATTTGGATAGTGGATACACCTTCCCGACTTCCCCCCTTCCCTTACCTCTCGGATACACCTTCCCTGCTTCCCCCCTTCCTTCACTTCTCGGTTAAATTCGGTTAACTGAATTATCCGAAAAAGAAATTCGGTCGGGTTCGGTTCGATGAGGCCAAACGATTCGGTCGGTTTGGTTAACAGTATTCTTTAATCAAAATTTTCGGTTAATTGGGTTAATTAACCAAATATGGCCGAATTGACCGTTTGCTCACCCCTAGTACAGAGTGATAAATGTATAGTTGTATTTTAGGTTATAGGGTAGTTAGTGTTTTGGTTTTGGGAGAGTTTTCTTTTATGTATATATTTGTAATCTTTTAGAATTGCTTATGTAACCATGGTATTTTTCGCCATAAGTGAAGGTAATTAATAAAATAAGTAGCATATTTTTTTCATTGGATGGAGTTCAATATAGATAGCGAATTTTGAGCGAAATTTTATAAGAAGGGGAGAATGTTGTGACCCAAATAATTATAGGAATTAAATAATTAAGAAAAGAGATAGAAGAGAAATTTTTCAAGGGGGTTCAGCAGGGCCTCGTCGACGAACAGTCTTCTTTGGCTCATCCATGTGGGTGCGTGTCTCGTCAACAAGAGTTTACTATGGGGCTATTTTCGGGGCCCGAAACTCGTTGATGAGGGTTGGGTGTTCTTCGACGAACTCCCTTCTTGGACTCGTTGACGAGGTGATGTGGCTCGTCGATGAGGCCACATAGACAACACTTTATATATAGCCCCAAAACTGATTTTCAGCAAAAAAAAATTCATTTTATCCATTTCTCTCTCTCCCCCCCTCTCTCTCTCTCTCTCTCTCTCACTCAATTTCTCTTTCTTCTCTCTACAAATCCGGCTCCGTCTCTCCTCGATTCGACGATTAGAAGCCACCACGGTGATCCTGGGAAGATTCTTTACAACCTAACTGGAGCAGAAATTCGATTTGGGAAGTTTGGGAACCATCCCAAAATGAGGGTAAGTGGATTTTCAGGTATTTTCAGTATTACTAGTTTTATCTGAGCTCAAATTTTGTGTTGCGAGGGTATATACTGGTGTTTTATGGAATAAAATTAGGGTGTTGTATTTTCAGGGTTATGGTGTTTTTGGGACCTTGTAGGCATGGGTTGAGAACCCCAACAGATATTTTTTCATGAGCCAAGTATATTAAAGTTTAAGAAATTATGAATAGGCAGGTTCATGAAATATAAGTGAGATGATCTTCTAGGGAATTCAGTGATTTATTGAGAAATTTGTATAAATGTATAATTTCAGGATTTTGAGGATAGTGCGCCGAGAGCGTGAAAATAGAGTTGGAGGCAAGTCTCCCAGCCAGTTACGTAAAAGAAATATGCTATGCTAAGAATTTTAGTATGGTTGTTAGTAAATTATATGTTTTATCAGATTATTATTTAGAACACAAATTATTAGTATATCAGAAAATACATATTATGTAGCATGGGAATTTATTTAATTAGTTGTATGGCATGAGCTCGTAACAAATTTGTACAGAATTTATACAGCTTTCAGATATCATGTTTTATAGTATATTAGCAGAAAATATCATTATATAGTTTGCAAACTATCATGATTTACAGTATTAACATATTTCCATGATTTCTAGAACTTTAAAGTCATAATACTATGATATTACAGTTTATACAGTTCAAATATTACAGGCCAATTATTATAAATATTTCAGTTCAGTTATTACAATATTTTCAGATCAGTTTACGGTGTTATGGTTATTTTGAAATCATGATGAAATAGCAAGATAATACATACATATATATATATATATATATATATATATATATATATATATATTATTAGACCCTAATGAATTAGATCAATTATCAGCAGAGCATGGTACCGTTGCTATTTTAGATCAGTTTTCCAGCTACCGTGCCACAGAGTTTGTGTCAGGGCCGGGCTAAGGATTGGTGGAGTGTAGTTTACCAACTACCGTGCCACAAAGTTTGTGTCAGGGCCGGGCTAAGGAGTGGTAACGGTTAAATCATGATGTATAGTTTTCCAGGGTATTATCACAGTTACTTTTATGTATATAGATTTACAAAACAGTAGCATATATATTCTATAGTACTAGAATTATGAATAAATAGTACTCAGAGATGTCAGTTGTTTTTTAAACTATATGAGTGTACAATGTACTGTGAGATGTTTTGCCAACTAAATTTAGTTTCAGTTATTTGTTAGTATAATATGTTTGTAAGCTTAGTTGCCACACACTAGTAATAGCATATTTCCTTTTACTAAGCATTGTCTCGTCTCAGTGATTTACTATTTTTTTCAGGTGATCTAGTTAGGCGAGCGGATCAAACTTGCAAATAGAGAGGGCGGGTACACTACCCTATCTGTAGGGCAAGTTTTAATAGGAGATGGTATTTTTGAGTAGTAACAAGGAGTTTTGGGTATATGATACTGCGATGATGTGTAATTATGTAATTATGTTTTGGGAAAAAACTGGATTCTGGTATTGTGAGTATGGATGTATGTTTTTATGTTTTCCACTGCTTAGGTATGTAATATAAGCAGGGTTTCCTCAGTGCTCACTTAGAGCCTGGGTGGTTATAGTAGATAATTCAGGGGTCTCAGAGTAAATAGGTAAAAAAAATGGTATAATGTTTGGGTTGTTATAAAGACCATATTAATTAATCTCATATACTTGCTACAAATATTCCAGCACATATTGATGTCCTTGAAGGACAACAACTGGCTAATAAACTTAAACCGCAAGTTAAGCTAGGAAGGCCTGTTGGTGCAAAAGATAAAACTCTCAGAAGGAGAAAATTGAAATTTGTAAACACTCTAGAAGAGGTTACAAAGATGGATAATCCATTCGACATTCACAAACCCGATTCTCCTAAAAATGAAATTCCTATTATGGAACCTCCTGAAGAGGAATCTCCTGAAGAGAAAACTTCTGAATAGACATCCCTTGAAAAGGGACAAGTACCTGAAAATATTAATGATGTACAAACCCGAAAAAAATAATAATAATAGTAATAAAAAGAGAAATTTGGTTTGGTATAGGACCAAACCGTCAACGGTTTTGTAAGATTAGGGAAAACCGTCGATGGTTTTGAATTACCAAGGCCCGTTAAATGTAAAAAAGTGGTAAAAAGGTGGGGTAAGTGACCAAACCCTCGACGGTTTCCTCTGGGCCAGCATTCTTATAAATAAGAGTTCGCTTATTTTTTTTAGGGAAAAACTCTCTCTCTCTCTCTCTAGGGTTTCGGGTTCTCTATTTCTTTCTCTCTCTTCAATTTCTCTCCAATTCTCAACTAAATTGAAGGATAAATACCGTTTCTACATCCTAGGTCTGAGCCTCGGCATTTTAACCGGAGTAGATTCGTCATTTGAGTATTGTAGGTACCACTCCAGGGATAAGGTAAGGGGAATAGATTATACTAGTTATTTTTTGAGTTAACCGATTAAAATGAAGCACGTGATTATAGGAATGTTATAAATGATTTTATAAATAAATGGACATATGAAAAGGATGATTTTGGGTTTATTATATATGTGTGTGTGTGTGTGTGTGTGTGTGTATTTAAGGAAAACTAAAGTGAGTAAGGGTAATCATCTCGTTTTTCCTACAAAACGTATATTATGAGTTAAGTAAAATTATGGAGATGATCACACCCCTGTTTTCAGCAAAGTATATTTTTCCCCAAGCAAATTATTATATTATGAATTATCACTCAAATTGTGTGGCATGAGAATAATTTGTTATAATTGTAAAATTAAATCGGTTGGGATCTCTTTTATGATATTATACAGTGAAATTGTGATTTTATACAGGAATGTGTTTTTATACTGAGTTATGATTGTATTCAGAGATGTGGTTATATACTGAACATGAGTTTTATACTAGGTACTCAAGATAATGTGTATAATATAGAGAATGTGAAAATCGTGGTGATATACTAGTTTTCTAGAAGTGTTGAAAAAGGGTTACAATATAACATTGGCAAGAAATAAGGAATTCTTTATATTGTTTATTACGTGAAGTATAACGTTGGCAGGAAATAAGGAGCTTGTTATACTGTTTGGCATGTAATTTGAAGTATAACGTTGGTAGGAAATGAGGAGGTCATTATATTGTTTACCATGTAATTTGCAATATGACGTTGGTAGGAAATGAGGAGGTCATTATATAGTTTATTACGTGCAGTAAGACGTTGGTGGGAAATGAGGAGATCATCTTACTGTTTGTTATGTAAATTTGGGACTGTTTGTTGAGCTAGAGTTATGTTTTGTAGGTAAATGGGTAATTTACAATTATGGGTGTGAGTTATAGTTATAAATGCAGTATTCTCTAAACTTAAATTAACGGTTTTATTTTGTCTACAATGTTGGAATTGGTGTGATCCCAAGAGGGGGATGAATTGGGTTTTAAAACTTTTTGACTAATTTAAACTAAGTGCCGATTCACCAAATATAATATCCCATTCAAAATACACACATGTATGTAAAACAATTGAACAATAAATACATACATACATGAATGCGGCAAACCTTATTTAAATTGAATGTGTGCATGCAAATAATTATAATTGTAAATGAACAAACATACACATATGAAAATTAAAGTGCGGAAATTAAATGAGATAAGGAAACAGAAACACACGATATTTGTTATCAAGGTTCGGCCAAACCAGCCTATGTCCCCGCCTTGGGCATACCTCCCAAGAATTACACTATCCCTGCTCACTTAAACGGGCGGAGCAGAAGCCGTTACAACCTCTCCTTACGGGGTGAGGTAAACCCTAGCTCAATTACAAGGTTGAGCCCAACTTGTCTCACTTATGGGTTGAGACTCCCCAATTCAAATTCTAGGCTAAACCCAACTGGTCTCACTTATTGGGTTGAGACTCCCCAGTTCAATTAATGGGATGAACCCAACCGATACATTAAAAACTATTTTTGTACAAGATAATACTTCTAAAAATACAAGCAAAGATATACACGTTTAACTTATACAAAACTGGACAATGCTGTAATGCCCCGAACCCTTAAACCCGGGTCTGGTGCGTTATACCTGATAATATCTTGATAATCATGATCTATAACATACGCAGTGGAAAACATAAATATAACCTCCCATTTATGTAATACCAGAGTTTTCTAAATCTATCTACCAACCATAATAAATTAATCATCCACCTGTATTCAAATATATACATATCTCCAAACATTATTCAGTATTCAAAATACCAGTATGTGTCACAACCTTTCATAATATCTAGAAGACTTAAAATACAAAACATAAAACATAACATGTATATCTCAAAATTAACATAGAAATATACCCTTTTCTTTTTCTATTTCCCAATAATGCTATAAAAACCTCAAACTCTCTAAGCTCGATCTCAAGGAAATCCTGAAAAAGATAAATTCATATTCGGGTGAGACACTTCTCAGTAAGGGAAGAAACAATATATTAAACTTAGCGTGTGGCCATCATGAGATTATATATATCATTTTATAATATTTGCAAATCATTAACATAATACTGAAAGTCATTTTCTGAACCTAACAATCACATGCAAAGGTTTACCCATAAGATTACCCAAGGATAAGGGTGATTACCTGCCCATACAAGTAGCACCCCTCTGCTCTGATACTTAGGTAACCCTAAGGTCACAATTAAAACATATCAGGGCACTGACCTTTCTCAGTAAGCCCTCAAGTGATAAATTGATCTCGGACTCACACAATTCAACAATAACTTATCGGCAAAGGCTTTTAAGAATAGGAAAATCTACTTGCCCATACAAGCAGTTTCCTTTTGCCCTAGCACGTTATGCAGCTACTGCTACATCTGAAGGTACTAGTGCACTCGCCTTACTTAGCAAGCCCTCAGGTGAAGAGTGTGCCCCGCCGAGACGTAACATGTTATACTAGCATAAATACTTTGAATATCATAATACATTATTATTTTTTGTCATTATTCAATCATACACATCCGTTCATGTTCATAGGTTAAATATTACATTTCATTTCACTTTAAGTGACTCTTTCCCATTTTACATTGTTCATATATCACATTTCATTTCCATTTCGTTCTTTTCCATTTCATTTTCATTTCATACTCATTTTTATTTAATTCATAAATACTCGGCATCTTTTCAGCCATGGTTGGTTAGTTTCGGTATCCTTTAAGCCGTGGTCGGCATCTTTTCAGCCGTGATTAGTTAGCTTCGGCATTCTTTCAGCCGTGGTTAGCATCTTTTCAGTCGTGATTGGTTAGCTTCACCATCCTTTCAGCTGTAGTCGGCATCTTTTCAATCGTGATTGGTTCCTTGATTGTATTAACACTCACATGCAGCATATTTCATATATCATTTTCATACTCATTTCATTTTCTGTATATCTTGCATCTCGTATATATAACATAATTCCACACAAAATTCTATTTTACTCATGCCACACAATTTAGCAGTAAATTCATACACATATATTTATTATAAAGTAAGCCAACCTACATTTAATATTTATATTTTGAAAATATACCTTTCATTTTTTACATAATTATCCTGGAAATATTTTTCCACTTTCATCAGTTCATTTTCACATATACGTATCTAATAAACAACTGTAAATTCGAAAAAAAAAATATAATTTAAACTGTTGACATTTTAAACACATACCAAAACATATACATGTACTTATAACACAATTTATTTTTCATTAAATTTATAAAAATTATGATTTAATATATATTTTTTCCCTTACCTGATTTCTTGCGCTACGCCAACAAGGACCTCGAAAAGATGCTACGGTGCTCACTCAGACCCTGAAATTAAAATTCTAGTTTCACGTAATTAATCCTGAATAAAATATTATTTTAATATTTCCTAAACCCATAAATTATAAATAAATAAATATACCTTTAAATATAGCCCAATTACCAAATTTCTCAAATCCCACTCTCACTTTGAAGTGGGGCCTAGAAAACCTCAATTGAAAATTTATCTACGTTAAAATGACGGCAATCGTGACTAGAACCACGTGGCGGTACCCGATCGTCGATTTAACCGCATATTTACAAAGAAAATTAGGAATATAGGAAAAAATTACCTTTCCCTTGGACCAGTGTCTAAGTCGTTCCCACGACAAATCTGTTCTAGTAGAAATGTCGACAGCGGAACCAGGAATCCAACAGTATCTTCCGTTTCCCGATCTACTACAAATCCTCCGAGAAATTGAGAGAGAGAGAGATAAAGAGACGGAGACGGAAGGAGTTGGAGCTGCGCAGAAGAATTTCCGCCGGGGGGGGGGGGGCGGGGGTATTTTTAGGAAAAAAAAACAACTTCATCTAAGCTTCAGGAGAGGTATCCCATTTATATATATATATATATATATATATATATATATATAATATTATATTATAATCATATATTATATTATATTAATATGTTATGTTATATAATTTAATTAATGATTATCATTATTTAATTAATTACTTAATTTAGTTAATTATTTAATTCAATTTAATTTAATTTAATTATAATTTTTTTTATTTTTTTATTTTTTTATAATTATTTTAATCATTTTAATTTTTCGAGTCTTTACAAATGCACTCTCTAATATGATATGAAATTAATGCTCAATTGAGTAAGAGTGTCTTCAAAATAATTGTGCAATATTTGAGTATGATATATAAACCAAATTTTTGCACAAATGAAAAGTATATCATCTTTGATTTAAAATAGAGTATGCAATAAAATACTTCAAAGATCTTAAAGCCTACAAAAGGTTTCTCCGAAAATATTTATCAGGAAAATAATCGAGAGAAACCAAGATTTACTCTCAATAATGATTTAAAACAATGAAAGAATTTATGAGAGTAAAATGCTTTTCATAAAATAAATGCCCAATAAAAAATGAATACTCTCTTTCAAATGATTTTCCAAAGAGTAATA
Source organism: Malania oleifera (assembly GCF_029873635.1). Classification (NCBI taxonomy): domain Eukaryota; kingdom Viridiplantae; phylum Streptophyta; class Magnoliopsida; order Santalales; family Ximeniaceae; genus Malania; species Malania oleifera. Next base: position 4,390,372 of record NC_080425.1, on the reverse strand, counting down.
AAGAGAGTTTGGAGAGAAATTGAAATGGGGGAACTTTGATTAAAAAAATATTTAAGAGAATTTTAAAGTTAATCAAAGTTGTTAATTAAACAAATGAAAGGGGTATTTATCGTTTTTCTAAAAAATATGACCGTTGGGGACATATTGGGGATTTTGAAATAGTTTAATTAAATTTTAATCCCAATTACTGCAGTTAATTTTTGGCAACCCGAGAGTTTCAGTCACCCGATTCTTAGGTTTGGTCGTCCGAAAAGACACAGGGAAAAATTTAATTTTCAAGTTCGGTTGCCCGAGGAAAGGTTTGGGTGGTTGAACCAAGGTGATTTTATAAACACTCGAGGTTCGGTCGCCTAGTGAATGGTTTGGTCTGCCGAACTTCACAATTCGGTCGCTCGGGGTGATTTTGAACTACAGGTTCGAGCGCTCGGGGATAGTGAAAAAAGTGAATTTAGGAGTTCGGTCGCCTGGTGACATTTGGTTCAAATATGGTTTGTCGCCCAAGCGTCAGTTAACTTGTTGAGTTCTTACTAGTTCGGTCGACCAAAGCATTTATAACCTCTTAGGTTCGGTCGCCCGAAGCTCTTTTAAAGTAGATTTAGGTCCATATTTTGATTAGAAGTTCCCCTTTTTCATATAGGTATGACATTTTAGTTCAAGAGATTTTTCATGAAATGTTCGGGGACTTAAGGTCAGTCTAAGGCCTAGGCTTTCAAACTAAGGTCAAACTATGGTCTTTGATTCCCTACAGTCAATCTATGGTCTATCTGAGCATACAGTTCATATCATGCAGATGCATGAATTTATTACAAACCAAAATATAAAAATAAATGCAATACAAATGAAACATTATGTCTTCTTCTTTCTCTTTTGCTCTTTGACTCCATGGAATACGCCAGATTTGTGCTTTAAGACCTGCCTTGGCTTTCATGTTCTCTTGATCTTATGTGTGACTTGAATAATACTTGTTCACGCACTAAAACACACACATAAGAAACACTTGTATTTGTTAGTATCAAAACAATGATTGGATTCAAAAAGCCAACATACTCTAAAACTCATTTGCCACACACTGATGATAATCTATTCCGTCTTATTGGGAGGTGTCTCACCCCAATAATTACTTTCATTTTTCAAGACTTACGGGGAATTGAGCCTAGCGAGCTTCGGAATTGGGTTTAGATTTTGTAGTTATTGTAAGTGTAAACGAGACGTTAGTTTATCATCTTTTTGTTTATGTTGGCATGTAATATAAAACATGGAAATACGTATGTGGCTATGGTAGTTTTAGTACTTTGGTAATGTATTGGAGTTTTAAATGGTTTCCGTTGCTTGTATGATAGTTGTAGTATCAGAGATTTATTTAAAATAACACTTTGGACCCCAGTTGCGGGTTTTGGGCGTTACAAGTGGAATAAAAGCCTAGGTTTCTAGGTTCTGCAAACTTTAGAGATGATTATTACCAGAGTATAGGTATGAAGAATGATGAGGGTAGGAATGGGTAGGCTAGGCATTGGAGGGTTGTGGAGCTTTGTCTCGTAGCCTAAAGGAAGAAATCTACCAACAACTTTCTGTGATTTTTCTGAAGTAGTCGATTGTTTTAAAAAAGTCACGGCAAACCATCGATGATTTTTTTTTCTTTTCTGAGCAATGAGACTAGATCTTAAATTTAGAACTTGGAGGTTAAATTGGCTTACTTGTGAGGGAGAAGTTCATAAGGGAAATTTTAAGTATTTTGATTGTATGGGTCGTGTGTCAACATTAGGATTCTAAAAATTATTTTCTATCCTATCTTCAGAATGGATCCCTGAGATAAGAATGTGGATGCCGGAGGGAGTAGCAACTGGGGAGCTTCTAGCGAGGGCAACATTGATACCTCTACAATGCTGCGAAGTTTAGCCTGGCAAGTTATGGTTGAAATTAGGCGGGACTCTAGGGGACAGAACAGCCTACCTACAGACCAGAGTTGTACTATTGAGTAATTTACCTGCATGAATCTCTCGAGGTTTGTAGGAGGAGTTGACCCGATCATGGCAAAGGACTGGGTTTAAGAGATAGAGTAGCTGCTGGCAGTCCTGCACTGCACAGATGAAGAGAAGGTGTTGTATGCCACCTTTAAAATGACTAGGGAGGCTAAGCGCTAGTGGAGATCAGTGAAGCTACTAGAGGATCAGAGGCCAGGACCCGCAGTTCTAACCTAGAACCATTTCAAGGAGCTCTTCTTTGATCGATACTTCCCCACTTCCACTAGGGATGCAAAGGCGGAGGAGTTCACTCACTTGATTCAGAGGAACTTGACCGTACAACAGTATGCTGCCAAGTTCATGGAGCTGTCCTGATTCACCCATATATGATTCCATATGAGGCAAAGAAGATGCAAAGGTTTGAGAAAGGCCTAAGTTTGAGGATCTACGAGCAGGTGGTGGCCTTCCAAGTTCAGAACTTCTCGGAGTTGGTGGATAAGGCCACGGTGTTGGAGATGAGCTTGTAGAGAAGTGCAAAGATGTCGGATTAGAGAGAAAGGCCCGTGCCTCTAGGTTTTCACGCTGATGTCAGTCAAGGTCCATGGAGGAGACATAGTGATAATGTGGGCCAGAGGCAAGAAATGAAGAATCAAGCTTATCAGGGTAATCCATCCCATCCTCCTTGTCCTAGACGTAATAGGAGGCATTGGGGTGAATTCCTGATTGGAGGAGTTATTTGCTATTGGTGTGGAAGGCATGACCACATTGCACAAGACTGTTGTGGGTTGTCGGATAATGCACCTACTCCTAACCAGTACTGGGGAAACAGTCAGGCACCTCGAGGGAGCTAGGCATGTGTTTATTCACTTACCCAAGTGATGCAGATAATGCTGATGACGTGGTGGCAAGTAATACATTTATATTTTCAAAGTAAGCAATAGTCTTATTTGATTCTAGAGCAACGCATTCATTCATGTCTCTAGAGCATATTGAAATGCGTGGGGTAGGAACTCAACTATTAGATGTTGACTAATATGTGATCACGCCGACGAGAATCTTGGCGGTATGTAGACAGGTACAGACCACGATTTTATGAGGGTTACCAATAAACTTTGGACGGGGCCGCTATGTGGGTAGTCATAGGCTCTTTCTAGAGTTGGGTAAACATTTCAGTGATTTCCAGAAGAGTTTGTAATAAGTATGGGTTAGTAAATTTCAAGAACGAAATTTTTATGAGGGGAGGATGTTGAGACTCTAATAATAATAATAATAATAATAATAATAATAAGGGAAATTTGGTTTGGTACAGGACTAAACCATCGACGGTTTTGTAAGCTCAGGGAAAATCGTTAACGTCTTTGAATTACTGAGGCCCATTAAATGTAAAAATGCAGTAAAAAGGTGAGATAAATGACCAAACCGTTGACGGTTTCAGGAAAACCATCGATGATTTCCTTTAGACCAATATTCTTATAAATAAGAGTTAGCTTATTTTTTTTAGGGAAGAACTCTCTCTCTCTCTCTCTCTCTCTCTCTCTCTCTCTCTTCAATTTCTCTCCAATCCTCAGCTAAATTTAAGGATAAACACCGTTTCTAGGTCCTAGCTTCGAACCTTGGTATTTTAACCGGAGTGGATTCGTCGTTTGGGCATTGTAGGCACCACTCCAAAGATAAGGTAAGGGGAATAGATTATGTCAGTTATTTTTGGAGTTAACCAATTAAAATGAAGCATGTGATTATAAGAATGTTATAAATGATTTTCTGAATAATTGGGCATATGAAAAGGATGATTTTGGGTTTATTATATATATATGTGTGTGTGTGTGTGTGTGTGTGTGTGTGTGTGTGTGTGTATGTGTTTGGGGAAAACTAAAGTGAGTAAGGGTAATCATCTCTTTTTTCCTATAAGACCTATATTATGAGTTAAGTAAAAATTATGGGGATGATCACACCCCTGTTTTCAGCAAAGTATATTTTTCTCGGACAGTTTATTATATTATGAATTATCACTCAGATTGTGTGGCATGAGAATAATTTGTTATAATTGCATAATTAAATCAGTTGGGATCTCTTTTATGATATTATACAGTGAAATTGTAATTTTATATAGGAATGTGTTTTTATACTGAGTTATGATTGTATTCAGAGATGTGGTTATATATTGAGCATGGATTTTATACTGGGTACTCGAGATAATGTGAATAATGTAGAGATTGTGAAAATCATGGTGATATATTGGTTTTATGGAAGTGTTGAAAAGGGGTTGCAATATTACGTTGGTAGGAAATGAGGAGGTCGTTATATTGTTTATTACGTGAAGTATAATGTTGGTAGGAAATGAGGAGGTCGTTATACTATTTGGCATGTAATTTGCAATATAATGTTGGTTGGAAATGAGGAGGTCGTTATATTGTTTATTACGTGAGTATAACGTTGGCAGGAAATGAGGAGGTCATTATATTGTTTATTTTGCGTAATAAGACGTTGGAAGGAAATGAGAAGACCGTCTTACTGTTTGTTATGTAAATTTATGTAAATGAGACTATTTGTTAAGTTAGAGTTATGTTTTGCAAGTAAATGTGTAATTTACAATTATGGGTGTGAGTTATAGTTATAAATGCAGTATTCTCTAAAGTTTACTTAATGGTTTTATTTTGTCTACACTAAAACTGTTGGCTTTTTTAGTCCAATCCCTATTTTGATACTGACAAAGCATAAGGATCTTGTGTATGTACTTAGCATGTGAACAGGTTTATGATTCATCACACACATGAGGTAAAGGAGAAATGGAAGCCTGAAGGACTTAAAGAACAAATTGTTCGACGCATTCCATGAAGAAACAGAAGAGAAAAAGAACAAAAAGAAGGCATCTGATTTAATTTGTATATGCGTTTTAGTTTAAATATATTTTTGGTCTTTAATAATGCATGCATCTGCATGATATGTTTGAATGCTCAGATGACCATAGGTTGACCATAGGACACCTAACACTTCACAGAAAACCTTTTTCTTAACAACTAAAATCATACAAAAAAGTTTACATTGGTTAGGGTCAAAATCGAGGCAAAAGCAACGTCTTCGGTTCACTGATGTTGGATTTTTGTGCAAAATATTAATTTTTTAATGCCCTTGGTCGACCAACATATTCGAGCTTTAATCAGCTCGGTTGACCGAACCTGCCTGGAGTCAACAAGTGACTTGGGTCGGTTGACCAACGCTCTTTTGAACGTATCTTCCCTAGTTGACCAATGCATGCATCTTTGCTTTCCAAAGCCCACAGTCGATTGGCTCATTTAGTTCAAAACATCAATGGTCGACCAAACCTGTTGAACGACCGACCGTTCTTGCCCCTTGGTCAACCGAACCCACAAAGGGTTTTGGATCGCCTCTCAGCCGGTTGACCGGCCTTCCCATTCGTCAACCGAGCTGTTTAATATTCAAAATCATTGCAAGAGCTTTGCCAACCAGACCTATGCTCGATCAACCGAGCTTGCTTAATACGGTCGACCAAACCTTGTCTCAGTCAACCGAGTCTCTCGGGTTTTAGCATTTTTAAATGTTAAAAACACGTTTAAAATTAAATAAAATTTTCTAATAATACCAAGCGTATCCCCAATTGTTATATTTCTTGAAAATCTATAAATACTCCTTCATAACCTCATATTAGCAACTTTGATTAGCCTAAATTTTCTCTTAAATCCCTTGTTAATCAAAGTTCCACCAAATCATTTTTATTGCAAAAATCTCTTCCTTAGGGCAAATTTTTTTCAAACAAATCTCTCCAACTCTCTTTCATTCGTTTATTTCAAAAATCATCTTTGAAGAGAGTATTTTTATTTGGGCACTTATTTTATCATTTCACATGCATATACTCTCATTTAGCAGTTATTTTTTAAGATCATTTTTGAGAGTATTGCTTGGGTTTCTCCTAATTATTTTCATGATAAATATTATTACAAGAAATTATTTATTGCACAAATATTATCTTGAACTTAAACTCCAAATTCTCCAAAGACTTTTATTTGCAAAAATCTTGGTTGGAGAACATATTTCTCATATATATATTATTTGTGCAAAAATTATTTGAAGAGCAAAATCCTAGGTTCTCCTATATTTTTATTGAAATATATTTTTGGAGAAAATTTCTTATTAGAGTTTAAATATTTTAAGCACCCTTTTTCTATTGAACAAAACTTCATATCATATTAATTAGAGTGTATGTATTTGAGCTTTAATGTGTACATTTTTGCTTGTATTTAGAAACATGTTCATATGTACAAAAAATGTTTTTAATGTATCGATTAGGTTCATCCCGTAAATTGAACTGGGGAGTCTCAGTCTTGTAAGGGAGACTGATTGGGTTTAGCCCGAAAATTGAACTGGGGAGCCTCCACCCCATAAGGGAGATAAGTTGGGCTCAGCCTTGTAATTGAGTTGAAGTTTACCTCGCCCCGTAAGGAGAGGTTGTAACGGCTTCTGCTCCACCTGTTTAAGTGAGCAGGGTTAGTGGAATCCTTAGGGGGTATGCCCAAGGCGGGGATGTAGGCTGGTTCGCCTGAATTTCGATAACAAATATCGTGTGTTACTCTCTCTCTATCTTGTTTAAATTCGCGCACTTTAATTTTCGCACATGTATATTTGTTCATTTATCGCTATCATTGCTTTTGCATACATGCCCTTTATTTAAATGAGATATACGTCTTGAAGATTAAATGAGATATGAAGTGGTGATTGTATGCAAGTATTTAATTTAGTAAGAATGTTTTATTTGGCTTAAATATTTGCATACTTGATTAATTGGGAATGCTTAGACAGGCCCTAGGTTGTGAAATACTGGCTGTGAATTGAGTTCAACCTATGAGAAATTTTTAATATCCAATTCACCCCCTCTTGGGAATACACCAATTCCAACAAAAACTCATTTGCCACACAGTGATGATAATCTATTCTGTCTTACTAAGAGGTGTCTCATCCCAATAATTACTTTCATTTTTCAGAACTTACAGGGAATCGAGCCTAGCAAGCTTCGAGGATGGGTTTAGATTTTGTAGTTATTGTAAGTGTAAGCAAGACACTAGTTTATCATGCTTTTGTTTATGTTGGTATGTAATATAAAATATGGATATACATACGTGGCTATGGCAGTTTTAGTACTTTGGTAATGTATTGGAGTTTTAAATGGTTTCCACTGCTTGTATGATAGTTATGGTATTAGAGATTTATTTAAAAAACACTCTGGACCCCAATTACGGGTTCGGGGCATTACAAATAAGATCTCAATTCATTACACAAGAGAAATGTGGGATATAAATAAAGTTGTTGTCAACAACATATTTGCATATGCTGTAGCTATTTAGTTGGGACTCATGAAGAGCTCATTAAAGCTGCTAAAGACAAAATATTGTCTTGACCTACAGATTGAATATGTAAATAACGGAATTCTAGTTCATCAATCTAAATATACCGAAAAGATATTAAGACAATTCTATATGGACAAAGTTCATCCTTTAGGATCTCCAATGATGGTGCGATCACTTGATGTTAAGAAGGATCCATTTCAACCTTATGACAAGGGCGGGGGGGGGGGGGGAATTTCTTGGTCCTGAAGTAACATATTTAAGTATTATCTGCTCTTTGATGCATTTGACTAATTGTACAAGATCCGACATTGCATTTGCTATAAATCTACTAGTAAGATATAGTTATGCTCTTACTCGGCGACATTGGAATGAAATTAAACACATTTTATGCTATTTAAGAGGTACATCTGATTTGGGTCTATTATACTCATTCGATTCCAAATCTTAACTAGTAGGATATGTAGATGCTAGATATTTATCTGATCCTCACAATGCTAAATCTCAAACTGGATATATATTTCTTTACAAAAAAACTATTATATCTTGGAAATCAATAAAACAGACGGTTACAGCAACATCCTCCAATCATTTCGAAATACTAGCTATCCATGAAACTAGTAGAGAATGCATGTGATTCAAATCAATGATTTCTCATATCCAAACAAATTGTGGTCTTCAATCAATTAAGGGTATTTCAACAGTTTTATATGAAGACAATATTGCATGTATACCTCAACTAAGAGAAAAATACATAAAGGGTGATAAAACAAAGCATATCTTTCTACAATTCTTCTATACATATAATCTTCAAAAGAATGGTGATATAGATGTTCAACAGATTCGATCAAATGATAATCTAGCATATTTGTTCACTAAAGTTTTGTCTACTACAACATTCAAGAAATTGGTTCATCTCATCGGAATGAAAAATCTTAAAGATCTTAACAGAAGGAGTTAATATATGAGTAACATCCAATGGAGAGTATTATGAAAAATATGAAGGGTTGTCACCCCTTCATATTCCACCACCATTTATTGCCCTATAAAAGGTCCCTCTCTCTCTCTCTCTCTCTCTCTCTCTCACACACACACACACACACACACACACACACATTTTAGAATGTATAGAAAAATACTTGAAGAGAATAGACATATAAAAAGAATAAGAAAAGATAAGAGATAAAAGAAAACATAGATATTTTGTGTAAGATCGGTTCTAAATCATCTTGTAATTTCTCATAAGATAGTAAATTTTTTTATCTTATCCGCCCATAAAATGGGAATAGGCAAACCACGTAAATTTTTATTTCATTTCTATTTATTTTCCTACAAATTTTATAATAAATTTATTTTTTTTAATCATTTAAAAGTAAATGTATTACGCAAGATGCAAGGAAAAAGGGGGATTGTAGAGACTCTAAATTTTATTTTCAAAATTTTCATTTTTTTTTTTTTGACAAATTTTAAATTAACTAGCAATATCTAGATTCTCAGCCTCCTACTCCTCCAGGGATATGAAGAACCTTCTGCCCCCTAAGTTGAAGAAATCCATATCCATGTGAATACTCTTTTCTTGTTTCTGCAAAAGGGTCCCTGTTCTGCCCTGTCTTCTTCCTCTGCCCACTTAAAGCTTGGATTCTCTCCAGAACCACCCACTTTCGGTGTCAAGGCCTTGCCCTCATGTTCAATTTTGTCTTATTCTGAAGATTCTCCTACTGGGTACGCTCTGTTTGTTGACATCTGAGTTGGGATGATTTTCTGATTATAACCATTGAACTTATCATCACTGGGGTTTGTTAAATTTGTGTGGATTATGGGTATCTGTTCTATGCCTAATTAATGGATTGTATTCTGAAATCTCTGCTTCTTTGCATATGTTCTTGGATTCTAATTTCTACCACCTGTTATGAATTATGATTCACTCTTTTTGAATGAGAACTTGGGTTGAATTGATTTCGCATCAATTAGCTTAATCTCTGCAGAAACTTTTTTTTTTGTTATTTTTTGGGGTTGGAGTAGTAGAGCTGTTCATTGATCTGAAATGATAACTGCGTATTTCAGTGTCGTGCTGACTCTTGCTGTATGACTGCACACTGTCCCGAGATAAAAGAAATGAGAGAAAACATGGATGATATTGATGGGGATGTTGAGGGTTCAGATTCATTTTTCGATGACTTGTTGAAGAACACCCGCACATGTACTCACACTCACACCTGCAACCCTCCTGGCCCTGAGTCGGTGCACACGCACACCTGCTTCCACACGCACACACAAGTTTTTGCATCCGAAGAAGATGACTTGCCGAACAATAAATATCATAAAGGCCATTCCATTACAAAGCCAAGAAGGCCTTCAGGAAATAGAGAAGCTGTTCGAAAGTATAGGGAGAAGAAGAAGGCTCAAACAGCTTATTTGGAAGAGGAAGTAAAGAAATTGCGCCTTTTGAATCAGCAGTTGGTTAGGAAACTGCAGGGGCAAGCAATTCTCGAAGCCGAGGTTTTGAGGTTGAGAAGCCTTCTGCTAGACCTTCGAGGAAAGATCAACAATGAGTTGGGTGTTTTCGCTTCTCAAAAGCAGTGTTGTTCCACTACTAGTTTCAAGGAAGGCGATTGTGGGTTTCAGTCTACTGGTGTTGCTGTTGGCTTCCAATGTGATACTGATCCACCATGCTTCGATTGAAATGTAGGGCCATTGTCGCAAACAGGTATAGAAGGAAGTGGAAAATTGATGCTTTCTTCTTGAGAAGGCAACTGTCATCCTGCAATAGACTGCTGGGCAAACTCAAATAACACGACAAGAGCTGAGGGGCATCCTCTGGCTATTGAAACTTTGGTTTCAGCTGCATCTCATGCTGAGTAACTTGAGGAAAGATCTCGTCTGTAAGCTTCTCAGATCAGTACTTCCTGTAATTATACTAGAGTTCAAAAGACTAACTGTGTTCCATGTATATAGTGGGGATTTATACTTTTACGTAGATCCTGTAAGGTCAAGCACTGCTGTAAAAAACTAAATGCACAAATATATGTTACAACATGAGTTTTTGCACAACTCTATACTCCACTGTGGAATGTCTAAAGTTTTTAACATAGATTATACAATAACAGACAATGTGAAACCCAACATGTGTTAAAGTTATATGCCATTTAGTTGTTGGTGGGTGTGTGTATCCATATAATAATAGAATGGGCTTCTGTGCTCCTTGAGCCTTTATTTTTTTGTATTGCATGGATGGATTTGTGAATTGTGATAGGACAGCAAAACAAGAATGCCTTCAAGGAAAATTTGTGGGTTTATGGTTGTATGAAATATCAGACAGATTATTGTTTATAATTATTACAGGATGCTTTTGGATGAGGACTAGGACTCATTTACATGTAATATGCATTTCTGCTTTTCATATTAAAGTCAAATGAGTCATAACTATTCCAATGGCAGTTCAAAGCTAGTTATGATTCTGATATTTATGGTGAAGGATATGATCTGATTTTTATTGTTTTTATGTTGGGCTCTAGTCTAGAGAAAGTACAATTGCACAAGAAGAGGAAGAAGAGAAAATGGTCTATAAAACCATCTTTCCAACAACCAAACTGATATCAGGTGGTTGGTGCAGTTTTGACATAAATTATAACACTAGGCTGATAAAGCAGAACCTCATGGATCAATAATAAAGAGAACTTTTTTATGAGGAAAAGTGTTGGGCAACAAAGACAAAGCATGGTTCTGAAGTTAGCATGACTTGGATTGGGATATTAAAGACAATTGGAAGACCAGAAAGATTAATGTCAGAGTAAGCTCGTGTGATGTTTAGGAGTTTCCTGTAAATGGTAAGGTGGATTCATTTAGTTTATTTGATACTAGAATGGAAAAACAGATTCTGGTAAGGATAGAATTTTATAAGATCAAATCGTGTATAGTCTCTAACAAGTGTATTGTCAATGGCCTATACATTCCCTTAAAGAAACATACTAGAAATTATTAACAGGAAGATGTTTATTTCATCTTGGGAAAGATACAATATTGTATCTTTTAATCACTATGTATTGTCTTTTTTGGTGCAAACTTGTGCATGTGTTTTTAAACCATTCAGAATTTATTTGTCCATAACACCAAATAATGCTTCATTGGAATGGTAGGCATTGACCACTCTTGATTTGGATGAGAAATTTTACATGGGCATGGAATATATTGCCATCTTTCAACAGAAAATGGGCTTCTCTAAAAATGTAAAATGAGTTTCATATTGCAGACCCTCAATGGTAGGGTTGTTCTACAAGTTGATGTTTGTGGTATTGACTACTTCAGCAATATGGTCCAAAGGATAACCACATTGCTACCAAGTGAATGTTGGATTGCTACCTTTTTCTCCCAAACTAACCTCTAGTTTTCTTTTTGTTTATGGAAAGAATAATGTGGGAATGGAATAAAAGTTGTATAGTGAGATAATAATTTACAAAAAAGGCACTCATGCAAAAGTTTGTGTTATTCCATTTATTAAGGAATGGGAGAGAAATGGACATTCTATGGTGAAATTTGGGAATAGTCATTCATTGTCTTTACATGTTACGGATCAATAAAATTCTTTCTATTGTAATTTGCTTTATGATTATAACCCTTTTTCTTTTGTAAGCTATTAAATTCCTAGTCTTTAAGATCTCATTTTTAATAAGTTATGGTTGACAATTGCATTGTGTTTTTCTTGTTTATGCCATGATGTTTTAGTTACACTGCAACACATATATGGCTGCAGATAATCAGTCATCTCCTTGTCATCATTGTTATAGCTGGTGGCTTTTTGCTATTAATAAGTCAAATTACTGTAGGAATCTTATGCCGCTGCATGAATCTTTTTCTGTCATTCCACTTGGTCTGAACTTCTGAAGACCAGCTTGTTTGGGCTACCTTAGAGCTTCTTTACCCATGTATATATTGTCTTATCCCCCCTTGTCGCTTCAACCAGCATGCTCTTCTTGCTAATGTTTTTGTCTTCCAGCTGTGACTCACAATTCATCATTGTGCTTTCAATCCTTCATTCATAAATGGATTTCACTAAAGATTTTACAAGCCTCCCCAAATCTATTAGCAGTTGCAAATTTTTAATTTCCTTGGATATTCTCCAATGATAATTCCATGTGCTTTTCTGCGGTCATGGTTGTTTAGTTTTGTTCAATCCACTATCTCATTCTCCAAGAATTGTTTTGCTTGTATCCTAGCTGCAAACCTACGAAGTCCAGGTTTATTCAGAGCTGCATGGCTTTGATGAATGAACGTTGTTGGATTTGCCGTCATTGCGTGCTGTTGCCAAGGGACACCAAAGTATTGGACATTATTGTTGCTTTGAATGAAGACTTGGAGCCAATAAGCATGACAAAAGTATATGATAAATGATTTTAAAATATTAGATTTTATTATAAGAAGATAGTGATAATAATTCCACATGTGGTGTATTTAATGTCTTAAATCTTTTCACATATAGTTAGTCCCAAGGACGGGTAGAGTATGATGGTTAAGTAGCTGACAGTTAGCTTAAAACTTGTTAGATTTCTATGATATGAATCCTATTGTTATTAAGATGGTGATGATGTGGTTGAGAATCCTTGGCCTCTTCTCTTCATGATGAACAATTGCATTTGCTCATGGAAAATAAGCTGATGGAAGTCATGTTTTCCCTGCTTTACAGCCTCTATACTTTAGTTCATTGCAGAAGCTATTAATATTACGAGTTTCCTAATTACCGGAAAAAAAATATTATGAGTTTCCTGTTTCTTTCCTCCCTTCGCCACCCCCCCCCCCCCCCTCCTCTCCTGGTTGCCCCACAAATTTGAATACACAACTGCTACCTTCTACTAGAATCAGATTCTTGGAAAATTAGGAAGGAAGCCTATTCCATTACTATCAGGGTGAATTTATGGTTTGTGTGATAATAACATGCCTTTCTCCATATTGAACTGCTTCAGCCATGATAATATAATGGAAACAATAATATTCACGAGGACCATTGCAATATGATTTGGTGTTCCCCTTGTTTTCAAGTGTGGAAATTGGAAACAGAGCTACTCCTACTTATCACTACTTGACATATCATGGGTGATTCTCGAAAACTTTGGTCGTCATCTCTCAAGTTAGAAAGTCTAAATCGAACTAAGCAATTCTGATGTCATGTTTCTTACAAACACAAGTTCCAGGGATCGACGCAATTGAAAGGAGCATAATCTCCTCAGATGACCTGATCTGCAGAAACTTCCTCTGGGCAATAGAGCTAGAGGTTCAAAGCTGACAACATGAAGAAGCTTCTTTGAATAATCTCCTCAGATGACCTGATCTGCAGAAACTTCCTCTGGGCAATAGAGCTAGAGGTTCAAAGCTGACAACATGAAGAAGCTTCTTCGAATAATCTCCTCAGATGACCCGATCTGCAGAAACTTCCTCTGGGCAATAGAGCTAGAGGTTCAAAGCTGACAACATGAAGAAGCTTCTTCTATAGTGATTTAGTCAAGTTCATCGCTGACAAATGGAGGATTGGTGATGGAAAATGTTGGCTTTTTGATAATGTCCCTGTCATTGACGAATATCATGACTGCCTGTCAATATATAAATCAGATAAATTTGTAGCTTTAGTAATCAGTCAAACGTGGTTCTCCCATCTCATTTCATGCCATCTGATTGCTCATCTTATGTGTAATTAGATAGCTTATTGAAGGCAAGAAAGGAAAGGAAAATAAAAGGATGGAAAGGAAGGGGGAAGGGTGAAGTGGGAAGAAATGTTTTCAGGGCTTGTTCAGTAGTAAAATGGGGTTTTATTTTTATTTTATATAGAATTACAAAATTTTCATCTTATATTTTAATTTTTTAACATTTGAAGAAGAAAGTTAAAAAAAAAAAAAAAAAAATGATAAAATGATGTTTTCCCAACTTTCATACACAAATGTTGAAAATTTGAGAATAACATCTTTGTTCATTTATACGGGGGGTTTTTGCTTAAATGTTTTGTTTGGTTTATTGGGAAAGGATTTTTTGGCTATATACTTCACTAGTTTTGAATGAGTAAAGATGTCTTAACTTTGTGGAGATGTATTGACTATATTTTTATACGAGTAAAGATGCATCAACTGTGTGGAGAAGTGAGGTTTTTGCGGTGTTGGGAAATTCTAATGGCACCAAATGCTCGTCTTTATGAGTAAAAGGATGACTTGTTTCTCGTTGTGGGATGATAGGATTCATTATATGGCGCGATTTGGTCTTTTGCAGCTATTTGTTTTAAAAGAGTGCTTTTCGGTTCTATGCAATAGTATTTTGACTGTTTTTTTTTCACTTCATGGGACGATCTCTTATTCTCCTTTTTGTACGTTATTTCTTCTTCAAGGAAATCTCTTCCTTTTTTCAAGTAACTATGTAAAAGAATTATTTTCTACAGCTAATTTAAAATTACTAGTTCTTAATGGAAAGAGAGAAAATTGTACAAGATGAAAATACACAAAATTTGTAAGAACATAAGGAAGCTGTCTAGTAGAACTCAGGTCACAATATTATTAATGAGACACTGTAATTTTTTATACCCCTGATTACAAGAGCTCAGGAGCAAGAACAGCAGAAACTAAATTCAAAGGGCATGCAAGCATAATCAGATTATTATGTACTATTTGTTGAAGCTTCAACATACGCAACACACAAACATTTCTAATTTGAAGCATGTGATGGAATCCAAACAAGATTATCTGTTGGAAAGAAATGGCAAACAGGAGAGGTCCCTGGCTGGATACCAAGCATCCGAAATGATGTGTGATCGCGATCCCAGTGAGAGGTATCCATGTGGCAAACCGCAATGGCTTCCGCTCTTTCCCCATTCTCACCGCCTACTAAAACCTCAAATAGCTTATTCTTACTTTCTTGGCAATGGCAATAGAAAACTGCATATGGGTAAGGCATTGTGTGGCATGCTACCATTTTAGGAGCTGAGAGCTGTTTGGGCAGTTCCAAAATGGTGTAGTTCTGTAGACCAGCAGTGGATTTTGAGAGATGCTTGGAGGTTAGAACCTTGAATTGGGTGTCCAATCCGAAGATGCCCTGTGTGAAATCAAGCATAGACTCCAAAGAGGTAGCACAGAACCTAGTCTCTCCTTTAATGGGTTCAAGCTCACAGAGCCTCAGTGTGTATTCCATGGCTTTGGCTTGTGGGGAGCCTCGAGGGAATGAGAAGAACTCAAGGAGGTTTGGGAGATGGGATGATGAGAAGGGAATGGAATCAGCTTCCTCTCTGGGAAGAAGATGAGGAGAAGTAGAAGGGTCTTTGCTTGGGAGGTATATGGGTATCATCTTCCCTACCTTAAGATCTCCTATGGTGAAGAAGATGTTCTGAGATGGATCCATGTGATCCATACGGGATGATGGATGGGCATGGACATGCTGCGTGTACGGTATTTGATGATTGTTGTCATGCTGCTCCCCGTAAATCTGGTGGTCACCCTGGCCATGATAGAAAGCTAGATTTTAAGAATTATGTAAGGCAAGGTATTATCTAAACTGGAAAGAGGTTCTTTAGAGTTGAAATGAAAATCGTGAAAAAGTTTATGTTAAAGATTAGAACCTTGTCATCAACTAGATGTAATCATCTTCATTTCCCAAAAAAACAGATGTAATCATCATTCTATCATGAATTTTATCATTACAAAAGTCCATTCATGGGGGTACAAAATCAGAAAAGAGATCAGAAATAGTTGATGACAGACCAGCACAGTTTGAGGAATTGTTAGAGATTACCGTTAGAAAAACACCGAAAAGGATGATAGACCAAGAGGCAAATCTGAAGTCCATCTCTTCTCTTCTTGGGACTCTTGTCTAAACTTCTCTTCTGCTTCTGGAGCCAAAGGAACAAGTATATCAGATGAGTCAATTAGGAACTTATTAAGATAATTATTGAAGAGATATTTTAATGTCGAAATATATGTTTTATCAGCTGGCTCAGTGTGGGAAGCAGGATGGTTTATATTTAATTTGCATGTTGCAGTTTCATGTTTACCCTCGCCCTCTGTTTATTTCAATGAGTTGGGTGAGTCTGCACTGGCTGCTTCCCTTCCCACTTATAATGTCTACAAATGTTGTCAAAGTTTGCAGAACTCTTTAGTGTTTAATATACCTTATTTTTAAAATAAAAGTTCCATGTTCCAAGCTATAAAACATATTTTAAAAATTAAGAATAATGTTTTTTTGGGTAGGGGTTGGGTGGGGGGCTCTATGGTCTGGGAGGTTGACCATAGACAATTACACAGGGCTTGCATCAAAATGATGACATATAACACGTATAATTTGCCCCCAACATATTAATTTTTTTCTAAACTACGTTGTCAGCAAGTACGTATCATATCCTGCTATATTTATTACTAAAACAAATTAACTATTGCTGTGAGCTCATGCAAGTTGATTGCATTCATAATTGAGACCAAAGTGGATAGCCAACATATAATATTATTTTAAAGGGTAGAACAATCTTCACCAATTCCACAGAGAGAGAGAGAGAGAGAGAGAGAGAGAGAAAGAGAGAGATTTTCTCTTGGTGAATGAATAAGCATTTTATTACATATTGGCCAGAAAGGAAACTTGGGTAATGCAGAGAAACAGCACCCACCCTCTACCATCCTTGAAGCAGAACCAAAACAAAGGTCATAAGTTACTATGATACAATGCGGAAACAACCGACTCCACCCAGAATCGAACCCTTACATCATCTGCAGTATTTGTGACTTCCTCACAGTGAGATAGCATCTATGGATAACCCACCAAAAGACATGTGTGGCCATTTAGGATTCTACATGCACACATGTTGTGTGATATGTACCTGCCCTAAAGTCCAACCGTTGTTAGTGCCATGAAGTCAAAATGTCCTAACCATTCTTCACTAGAAACCAAATGGTGCACTTACATCAGCAACCATCAGACACCCCAAAGCTATGTGTGATGCCCTGCTTAGTGGACCTCCAGATATAGTGATCCTATGGCCATAAACCCAAATGCCTTAAGAGTGAAAACCCAAATTGATTTTGCAATACCGTGCTTGCAATGAGCAGAAAAACTTTTACGGCAATGGTATATTATTAGACTGGATAGTTAGACTTTATAGAGAGATTATCCTAGATTGTGACTCTATTCTTGAGTAGATTTTGTGTTAACATCCTGAATAGCGCAGATATTAAGTCAAGGAATCTGAGCAAGGCATTTTTTAATTTTGCACTCCTTTAAGAAAGGTACAAGGCATTCAGTAAAAAGGGAAGATAAGGATGCCATGCACCAATAAGAAGGAAACATAAAATCACAAATAGATATTCATGTATTAGGAAAATTTTGAATGTGTAACCCACAAAGCTGACTTCTCGAGAGATCCAATTTGGCTGTCTAGTGGGAATAGAATTTTTGCTGTTCTTTGATGTTAAAAAAATATGGATGGCTAGTCCTTGCCACACGTGCAGGAGGATTCAGGTCTCACCTAACATTTGCTTTGGATTCTCTATTCTTTATTCAACTCCCCTGGATTCAGAAATTTTTTCCAAGTACAACCCCCCTTTATGACTATGGCTCTATTCGTCCCATATGAGTTTTGAGTATATTTAAGTTTTGACACTTTCTAAGACCTTAGTCAGCAGGAGGAATAATCTCTGCTGGATTCTTTGGAATTTTTGGTGTCTATCAGAGTTCTGTTTTTTCTTGGAGTTGCCATCCACATATGACATGGATTTTATCAAGCCAGTTCATGTTTTATTTGCTTTGAGCTTATCTAAGTTTTGATTCATTTTAAGTTGATAAGAGGTCTATATTAATTGGTACCAAACAGGTTCAATCTTCTTAAGAACACTCCTCTGCCAGGACCTTTCATTTTGAGATTGAACAGCTGACTCCCACTATGAAAGTACTCCTGATAAAAAAAAAAAAAAAACCAATCTAATTTTTCTATTTACTGAGATTGGTAAGAAGGTGAAAGAATGGAAAACATTTTACTTTTTGTTTTGTTTATTAATTGGTAACAAACAAATGGAAGTGGGGGTGGACACAGCTTTAAATCTTTTTAAGAACAATTCACACCCATAAGCTTCCATTTAAGGATTGAACATCTCACATTCTCACTTCCAACGCCTAACACACAAAATACATGATATGACTAGTGCCCTCTCAAGTCTAACAGACAGAAAAGTCCCAACACTCGAGTGCTTGACATAGCATTTGAGGAGGTGATTGAGCACTGTTTAAGTCCAATCTTACTTTCTTAACTTTGGTGTGATAAATCTTACCTTTTGAAATTTTGATAGATAAAGCTAGTGCCTTTACTTTGAAAAATTTAAGGCAAAAACTACTTAACCAGTTGCTTTCAAGCGCAAAAGTTGCATAGGTCTTCTGTTGAATTTTTCATGGTACATTAATATTGGCAGGCATATTGGCATAGCTACAGGGACAAACTTGTAGTGGTGGAGCCCTTAGCCCATATTTTCTCACCAAAATTTTTAATACAATGAATAAATAGTTCATGAGAGGAAGGAGAGGAAAATAAATTCATTCAAAATACAATGCATTCCATACCATTGGAGCACACGGATTGCAGAAATTCAAATTTGAAACTCCTTTTTTTCTTAGGACTAATACATTAGTTAATGTTAGAATTGCAAACATGTCTTAGACAATTAGTGGAAAAGTCTAAATATACTATAGAAACAAATGCATGTGAAGAAGAAAGTGAAGCTAGACTATTTTGATAAATGAACTGATAATTTTGACATTATACTTTTCATGCTGATAAAAAAATGTATATATTTCACAAAATAATCATAATTCACTGACATGTATAAAACTAGTGTTTTTTTTAAATATATATATATATATATGTATTTGTGTAATATATATTAAAATATTTATAGGATATCTGTTCAATTAACTATGATTATTGAAATTTTCAAACTAAATTATAGAGAACTATGAAAAAACTAAATAGAAACAAATTATTAACCAGTATTTCAATTCGGTCCAACTTAATTTTTTTTAGTTTTCCGTATCCACCCAAGATGCTTTTGTGTGGGCCAAGGATTCTCTCTTAGTAAGGGTATAGAGGATAAGAATTATTGACTAATTATTAAATATTAATTGTTAATGAGGAAGTTTGTAAATGAATAATAAAAATCTAAAGATGTGTTGTAGGTCAAGAATTCTCTCATTGGTAGGGAATGCAATAAACCATTCTCTACGCGTACATCCATGTGACATAATATGTTTGCCATGAGGAATCCTAGTAGTGATAAACCACATCATCGCTACAGTATTCCTATTATTTTTATCATTAACTATTGGATCACTTATGGTAAACATGTGTCATACAGATATATGTGCAAAGAACGGTCCTTTGCACCCTTATCAAGAAGAGAATCCTTGGCCAGGTCGGTGCAACCGTAGAGTTTTAAAGTTCATTTAGGCATTCCCTCAATTAACCATTAATAATTAATCATTAATCATTCTTATCCCTAATTCTAATTTTATTTATTAGGTGCTAGGGTGTCACCCAATCTCCAATCCTTGTCTTGGTCTATATATAGAGTAGTCACTGGGTTGGAGAGTCCACCATTCAAAGTGAGAAGCCTTAGTGAGTTCTCCATTCAAAGTGAGAAGCCTTGGTGAGTTCTCAAGGAGTTGAAGCAAGGAATGATAATCGATTTATGAACATTATGAAGAAATAAAAGTAGACAGTTCAAGAAAAGGGCAAAAATATGAAGTTGATGACTCATGTAGTTATGCAATGTTTATCGAGCAGTATGATGTTTCATATTTGTGATTAAAAAGTCTTAAATTCCAAAGTTTGATGCCCCCTTCTTTTTTGTGTGTGAAGCTATTTAGAATGTTTTTCCTTCAATGGTTGCAAGAAAAAAAAAGTGCTTATTAAGGTAATCATATTAGTGGTTCTCAATCTCAAAGTGTGTTAATTAATTGGGTATATATTGATTTTTGCCCAGCGATACTATTGAAATTACAAAGATATATGACTACCCAAGATTAAATCTAGTGTATAAGCAATGATTAGACATGTTTGGTTATTCCTTAATGGTCTTATGCGGCGGAAATCTTGAATTGTCAATCCTCAACAATAAGATCACTACAAAACTTGTGATTATAACATTGGGACAGTGATCTTGGTAGGAAAATTTGAGCCTTTCAATAGATTAAAAGTCCCCTTAATTTACTTAGCATAATTGCAATATGAGCCCTTCATTCTTAAATTGAGTAACACCCTCATTTATTTCTTATTACAAAACAATATCCCCCTTTACAAGTTTACCCTTAGTTACCAATAAAAGGTACAAGAAACAAAAGGGTGGTTTGGTATATTCTCAAAAAATTATGAAGACAAATCATAAGAAGGAAAACTAAAAGCCAAACAAGATATTGAAAACCAAAACTAGCATTTTGTTTGTTTAATATTTATAAGACTAAAAAAAATTCAAAATTTGACTAAACAAATGCCCATTTTCGTACTAAATCAAATAAACATACAAAAGGGTTTATATAAATAAAAAATATTATATATTTAATGATTATATTTTAAAACTCGTTTTTTAGTGCTGCAAGAACAATTTATTGTATGACAATATTTTTCAATCACTTATTATTTTTTAAAACTTTTATAATTTTTATGAATTAATTTTATTTTCATTATATTTTAAATTCAAAGGACCATCTTATTTTAGTTTTAATTAAACATTGTGTATAAAATAAATAATTTATTCACAAAAGCTAAGTATGACTATTAAAATATTTTGCCAAAACAATTAAAAACCACAAAATCTATATTTCAGTTTTCTCGAAAATAGTTGCAAACGAATTATAAAAATAGAAATCTTGGAACATAAACTTGTCATAATCTATTTCTTTTATGCACAAGAACAAAAATAAAAATAAAAATGATGCGATACTGACCTAAGTTTTTTAGAGCCTTCCTTAATTCTTGAAATTGTACCATCAAACTCTTCCAACTTTTGGATATTTTTGTTCTTTGCTCATGCCATTGGCTACACAACATATTTTCATGCATCTTCTTTTATCACTGGCAGAAAACTGCACACCTTATAAAGAGGCACGACACTAGTTGTACCACTCTTGTTTAACTAGTTAATCAAATGTATACTGCAGTTTCATCATACAACCAAATTTACAACCATAAAAAATAAAGTAGGCAAAGCAGCAAGCATTCTCAACAGGAAATAAAAATCATGTGGTAGGTTGTAAAGTAACGTACTTATTTATTAACACCTTCGAAGGCAATGTGTGTTTAGTGAGGGAAGCAAACACAGTAAACACATTTACAATAACTAGAGAGTTTTTACAATGATTGATGAACACTCACCCTCTTCTAAATAGTTTTCTATGCTTTCTAGCTCCAATACTAGGAAACATCAAACTTTCCAAAGAGTCATGCTCTCATTTTACACAAAGGCATTTTCTTACTCAAAGAATAAAACCCATACTACTATTTACATGATAGTCAACCACCCCATATAACTAAGACAAGAGGTCATAGACAAGTATAATGTCTCGAACAAGCTTGACTCGTGACACTCTCCCCCACTGACGCGGTCAATATCCTTGTAGACTTTAACATTGAGTACTCTTTCAAATTTGTCCATGAATGGTGTTGTAATGCCCCAGAGAAGGGTCTGGAATGGTGAGGAATAATAATAACATAAGTTCCATGGAGTCGCCACTTGTAGAGACCTGAAAAAATAATAATAAAGAAAAGTGGGAAATCGGTTTGGGCAGGACCAAATCGTTGACGGTTTGGTAAGTTCAGAGGAAAACCGTCGATAGTTTTGAATTACCGTCGTTGGTTAAAAACCAAACCGTCGACGGTTTCAAGAAAATCGTCGACGGTTTTGTCCAGGGACAGCAACCTATAAATAGATCCTAGTTCATTTTTTTTGGAAAAAATTATAACTCTCTCACTCTCTCTCTCTAGGCTGCGAACACATACACTCTCTCTCTCTCTTCAATTTCTTCTCAAATTTCAGCCAAATTGACGATCAGACACCATTACAGGGTCCCAGCTTCAATCCTTAGCATTTTAACCAGAGCGAATTTGTTGTTTGGGGATCCTATGCAACACTCCAGGGATAAGGTAAGGGGAATAGATTATGTCAGTTAGTTTTGGAAAATTTAACCGAATAAATTGTAGTATATGATTACAAGAATAATATATATGTTTTTCTGAATATTCAGGCATATGAAAATGGAAATTTTGAATTATTATTATATGTATGTTTTTGTAAAACAAGGTATTTTGAGTTTAAGTAAATCCTAGAAATGATTATACGTTTATTTCTCAGCAAAATATATTTTTCCCAAGAAGATTATCATATGATAAATTATCATTCAAATTGTGTGGCATGAGTAATGAATATGTTACTGCATAAATAAACTTGTTATAATATTTTATAATGATACAGAACAAGTATGATTTTATAATGATTTATGGAAATGATATGAATATTATGGAATTATGATATGAGAGTATTCAATCAGATTTATGATATGATAGTATTCATCTAGATTTATGATAGACAGTACTCAGACAAATTTATGATATGATAGTATTTTACCAGATTTATGATATGACAGTATTCAGACAGATTATGAATATGACAGGTTTTATGAAAATGAAATCAAGTTACAGTTTTAATATATATATATATATATATATATATATATATATATATATACAATATTATATGGTATAAGAACACTGATGGACCAATTATGTTTAGAGTACGGTACCGTAGCTAAATGATACAGTCAGTGCCACCACACTATTTAGGAAGTGTTGGTGTATGGATAGTCGATTGAGCCAGAGAAGAGTAGAGTACCCCTTCTGGCATTCCGAACCAGGCTAGGTAGCCAATCATACTTATAGATGGGTTATGTTTGGCTTAGCGTGGTAGGCCAGCCATTGCTAAGTCCCGCCTACGGGTCGCACAACTCGATCATGTGGAGTTATTACATGATGTTATATGATTGTCCATTCAAGGGAAAATTCTTTTATGTATAGATATAACAGATGATTTATATACACAGAGAAACTTGTTACGATATAGTATGCTTATGTTGAAAAGTATGTATTTTCCAAACATATATATATGAGTATAGATGTGACGCCTCGATTTTTCTTACCAATTTTTTTTTATATATAAACAATAGTAAATATTCACACATCATCAACAATATACATAAATCGGCCATGTCAACAACCCTATTACCACCCATATGACCCGACCCGCATTGGGTACTGGATAAATAGTCATTTCATTTATACAACCTAACAACAGAAGACAGTATATACATAACAACCAGAATACAATACCTAAAGCATCAACATACATATATATATATACATTACTATCTCATACCTAAAACCAACATAATCCTAGTAGAATTACACCTCCCTAATCCAATAAGTCACTCTGTATATCAAGGTCTCAGCTCCCTACTATCTCAGAGCTCTATTACTCGGCCTATCTCTATTCCCTGCAAAGTTTAAATAGTTTGGGTGAGACACATCTCAGTAAGAAGGAATAAATTATTTATAGTGTGTGACAATACGAGTTCAGTTATAACACACTTACTTTTCAAATCATCATTTCATATGAGAAAATACATTGATAAACATATTCTTATAATCATATAGATATACAATACAAGCTTTTATAAGTTTAAAACATTTTCTTAAGTTTATTCATTTTCAACACATACTTACCCGCGAAATTCCTGAGAATAGGGAAGATTACCCCCCTATACAGGTAGTTCCCTTTGCCCTAACACGTTATGCAACCAAATATGACCACATTTGACACCTATCAGAGCACTCACCTTACTCAGTAAACCCTGAGGTGGAGAGTTTCACTTTGCCTCAATTATTTATATTATAAACTCGCATGGATCCATTTCTCAATTTTATCATTCTCAATTTCTCATTTTCCATTATTTCTTTCATTTATCATTTTAGCCAATTTTATCATTCTTTCACTTTCCATTTCCATTTCACTATCCAGCTCATGAGTATCCTTGGTATCTAGTACCAACATCACGTCTATAACTCATGGCTACCCTGAGCATCTTTATTTCCACGCTATAATTCCCCCCATGGTCAAGGTTGTGTGGCTCAAAGGCTGGATCTAACCACAGTTGGCTGACCCGTTTAGATCAAAATATCATATCACATATCTCGCGCCTGTAGTACGACTGGTCGGCCTATAGCCTTGGTCCAAACTCAGGGGGCACAACAACTCTACTATATAACTCAGTCGACTACCACGCCACAAGCTCCAAGAGTTTGCGTGGTTGCACTACACCACCAGCAATGATACCGTGCTCAATCGTTAAGGTTTCCATAACCATCCATCAGGGTTACCATTACCACATACCCGCAATCATTATGTAGTATTACCATTACATCAATCACATTTCAATGATCCCATTACAGTTCTCGTACTTTGTAATGTTCACATTTCCTTAGTATTCACAGTCAATATACTCAATTCAATCATCACATTTTAATTTCCATATTGCAATATTCATATTTCCTATTTTCACATTTCAGTATTTACCTTGCAGAATTCTCAATGCAATACTTTCATCATTTTCTATTTCTTCCCATCCTTCCAATACACATTTCATTCTCATAATAATACATATAACCCATTTTCGTGAATTTCCACGCTTTTCAATAATACAAATTATATTCTCATATTTCCCTATTTATTATAGAAAATATTTCTATATTCATATTTCCTATTCCAAAATATCACAATTCAATATTACTCAAATGCCACATAATTTATCAAATATTTATATCATAACAATTTCCAAACAAAATATCATATGCTCATTTTCATATATCAATTCAAACAGTAGCTCTAAAAATATACTGCTATAATTTATTCCCCTTACTTGACTTACTGAGAGTCTCATTAAAACTCAGATCCTACGCCCCTAGTGCCCGAAACTCAAATCCTGCAATTTGCTTTTTCCCAGATTAATTAGCTTCTTTCTAAAAATAATACTCATATAACCTTCCCTAGGCCCCATATACTCTAAATTAACAGTTAAACTAATATTTTACACCCTTACTTGATTTCTTAAACTATGCTCGCAGAGTCCCGAAATTACACTCGCGTTGCTTACCCGAACCCTGAATTCAATAACCCAAATTCAATCTCAGAATGCTCAATATTCTAACATTTCTAAATCTACATTAATTAAATAATAATTAGCCCCTTAATAACTCCCTTATCCTAATTTTGGGGTTATGCCTACGACGACCCCACAAGAAATCCGCTCTACTAGACTTGTAGAGAATTATCCCTGGATTCTCGTGGTGGTGTCCGATCATCAATTAGACTTAAGATTTACGAGAAATTATGGTAAGAGAGGAAATTTATCTTACCCTAGGAAATATGCCTATGCTTCTCCTACGACAAATCCGCTTCGGTAGAAATTATGGTGGCGAAAAATGGGATCCAACGGTATTTTCGGATTTTCGATTGGCGCTCGTTAGGTCAGAAAAATCAAAGAGAGAGAGAGAGGCAAAACGAAGGAGAGAGAAAGAAATGCTGGGGGGGCACGCGCAGGAAGAAAGAAAGGGTGGGGTGTTCTGTTTCTGAAGGATCAAAGATCCTTCACGATATTTTAAATATAGATATACATATATATTATATATTATAATATTATATTATATTAATATATTATATTATATTATATTATATTATTTAATTAATAATTATTATTTAATTAAATTTATTTTTTTTTTATTTTTTTGTTTTTAGGATCCATTACATTTTCCTGTAATAATTATTTTTGGGACATTACATTCTTCCCTCATAAAAAATTTCGTCCTCGAAATTTGTTATTCATCACTTTTTCATTCTTAAAGAAAACACCCCAATTTTATTAATTACCCGCACTTATGGTAGTGGAACACCGTGGTCATAAAGAGGGTTATGGGAGATTACAACTATTCAAAATTCTCCCAAAGTCATTCACATTCAAAACTAAAAACTCTATCTATCCTACGCTACACTATACAAATCAAAATATAACATTATTATTCACTCTTATCTTGATTGGCTCAATTCTGAACTCCACTGAATAAATATGGATATCCCTGGCGCATCTGAACTTTTAATTCCCAGGAAGCCTCCTCAATGACATGATTGCGCCATAAAACTTTTACTAGTGGAATCTTCTTCGTGCGTAGCTCCTGTTCCTTCCAATCTAAAATCTGCATTGACACCTCTTCATAAGCTAAGGTATCACCCAACTCCAAAGCGTCATAATTGATCACATGAGAGGGGTCTGGGACGTATTTCCTCAACATAGAAATGTGGAATACGTCATAGATCCTAGACAAGACCAGTGGCAATGTCAACTGATAGGCAATTGGACCCACTCTTTCAAGAATCTCGAATGGTCCAATATACCTAGGACTCAGCCCGAACCTCATAACCCCTTTCAGCGGTGCCACCTTCAGGAACACGTGATCTCCTGTGTCAAACTCCAATTCTCACCGGTGAGTATCTGCATAACTCTTTTGCCGACTCTATGCTGTCCTGATCCTATCTTTGATGAGTCTAAGTTTATCCTGAGTCTGCTGTATCATCTTTGGCCCCAATATCTGTCTTTCCCCAACTCATCCTAGTATAACAGGGATCGGCACCTCCTACCATATAGCGCCTCATATGGTGCCATCCTAATGCTGACCTAGTAGTTGTTGTTATACACAAAATCGACCAGTGGCAAATACTGCATCCAACGACCTCCAAAGTCCAGCACACATGCACGTAGCATATCCTTCAAAATATGTATCATCCTCTCCATATGCCCATCTTTCTGAGGATGAAAAGTTGTATTGAATGAAAACTGAGAACCTATGGCCCCTTGTAAACTCCACCAAAAATGAGATGTGAATCGTGGGTCTTTATCTGAAACTATGGACACTAGGATGCCATGGAGTCTAACTATCTCCTAGATATATAATTTAGTTAATCTGTCCATGGAGTAGTTAATTCTAATCGGCAAAAAGTGAGCAGTCTTCATCAATCGATCCATCACTACCCAAATAGCATTATGTCTATGCAAAGTCGGCGGTAGTCCTGTAACAAAATTCATCGCTATATGCTCCCACTTCCACTCAGGAATGTGGAGTGGCTGCAATGATCCCGCCGTTCTCTGATGCTCAGCTTTCACCTGTTGGCATGTCAAACACTGATCCACATACTAGGCTATCTCCCTCTTCATGTTGCTCCACCAGAAAGACTCCTGAAGATCCTTGTTCATTTTGGTACTACCCGGATGTACAGTATATAGGGATTGGTGTGCTTCCTCCAGAATAACCTTCTTGATCTCAGGGTCAGTAGGAACACATAATCTGGTACGGAACCTCAAGGTTCCATCATCTGAGATGCTGAACTTTGTTTCCTAACCATCCTATACCTTCCCATAAGCTCTACCAATTATGCATCATTTCTCTGGGCTGCTTTAATTATCTCCTGTAGAGTTGGCTACAAAACCAGGTTAGCAATAAATGCCCGGTGATCACCCTCTACCAGCTCTACACTGAGCTTCTCTAGATCCATCTGGATCGGATGCTAAATCTCCACTGCAGATATAGATAAATCCACTGATTTTCGGCTCAAAGCAACATCGAACACATTAGCTTTTCTGGGGTGGTAGCTGATAGTGCAGTCATAAGCCATCTCCTCTTCCTCATATTTAGCTCTTTCAGCATGAAGAAATACTTTAAACTCTTATGGTCAGTAAATATCTCACACCTACCCTCATATAGATAGTGCCTACAAATCTTCAGCACGTAAACAACCGTTGCCAACTCCAGATCATAGGTAGGGTAGTTCTTCTCATATTCTTTCAACTGTCGTGAGACAGAAGCTATCACTCTCCCTTTTTGCATCAACACGCATCTGAGCCCTTTATGGGACGCATCACTGTAAATTACAAATCTCTTTTCTCTTGAAGGAATCGTCAACACAGGCGCAGTGATGAGTCGCTGCTTCAACTCCTGAAGCTTTGTTCACACTCATCTGACCATTCAAACTTCACTCCCTTCCTGGTCAATCTGGTCAATGGGCCTAACAATTTAGAAAAACCCTCAACAAAGCTGCGATAGTACCCAACCAATCCCAGAAAACTCCTAATCTCGTGCGCATTCTTCGGTCGTATCTAGTCTACTACCACCTCAATCTTATTCAGCTCAACAGAAATACCACCCTTGGATATAACGTGTCTAAGCAAGGTAACCCGCTCCATCCATAACTCACACTTCTTGAGCTTCGCATATAGTTTCTTCTCTCGCAACACCTGAAGCACTATACTCAGATACTCCTTATGCTCCCTTGAGTTCTTTGAATACACCAGTATATCATCTATAAATACTACCACAAACTGATCCAAATACTAGTGAAATACCCTATTCACCAAATCCATAAATACTGCAGGAGCATTTTTCAAACCAAACGGTATAACTAGAAATTTATAGTGGCCATACCGTGTTCTAAATGTCGTCTTTGGAACATCTTCCGCCCTGGCTTTCACCTGATGGTACCCAGAGTGTAAGTCTATCTTCAAAAAGATCTGTGTCCCCTACAACTGATCAAAAAAATCATCGATACGAGGGAGTGGGTATTTATTCTTGATAGTCACTTTATTTATTTCCCTGTAGTCGATGCACAACCTCATCGACCCATCCTTCTTCCTCATAAAAAAAATCAGCACTCCTCGAGGCGATACACTGGGTCGAATAAACCTCTTATCTAACAGTTCCTGCAACTGTTCTTTTAATTTTTTTCAATTCTGCCGGTATCGTTCCTTATGGCACCTTCAAAATCATCGCTATCCCCAGAACCAAATCAATAAAAAACTCTACCTCACGATTAGGAGGTAGTCCTGACAAATCCTCAAGGAATACATTAGGAAAATCTCTCACCACTAGGATATTCTCTACCCTCAACTCCCATTCTGTCACTGCTTTTACACAGGCTAAATATCCCTAACAGCCTTCTAATAGCAATCTATGCGCCTAAATAGCAGATAACAATTGTGGTGGGGTATGCACACATGACCCTACGAATCTGTACTCTTGTCCCTCTGGAGGTCTGAACACTACCTCTCTCTGATGGTAGTCAATGTTGGCATAGTGGGTAGCTAGCCAATCCATCCCTAAGATTACCTCAAACCTATGTATCTCTAAATCCACCAGATTAGCTGACAAATACCTCCCCTAAATACCCACGGGACAGTCCTTGAGTACCTTTCTGCATACCCTAAAGCCTCAGTCGGCGTAGTAACAGACAAACTAATATCTAACTGCTGAGGTTCAAACCCACACAACTTAACATATTCCTAGGTAATAAAAGACTGAGTCGTCCCTGAATCAAACAAGGCAGTAGTTTTAAATGACAGTATTGAAATAGTACCGGTCACCACATCTCCTGCCGCCTCAGCATCTCCCGACGTCAGTGCATAAACTCGCGTTGGAGTAGTATTCCTCTATTATCCGCCTCGAGGTGCCTGATAGCCCCCTCTATATGGTCGAGGAGAAGCCGCTATTTCTGGAGGTGCCTGATAGTTTCTCGAGATATGTCCAGGTTGGTGGCACTGATAACAGACAACATCCCTTACTCGGCACACTCCTAGGTGCCTCCTGAAACATCTGGGACAAGGAAGGGGCATCTATATGCCTTATACTGCTCGATCTTCTCCTCCCTGTCGTCGTCTCCCTCTACCATCATATCTACTCCATGGCCCTCGACTAGACCTTGCCTAAAAATTTAGAGGCACGGGCCTCTTTCCTTGCCTCTGTGCTGCTATGCCTCTCTGTAGGTCGCTCTCAATCACTGTTGCCGTGTCTACTATCTCTGAGATGGTCTGATCCCAGAAGTCTACCACCTGCTCATACAAGTTCTGCCTCAGGCCCTCCTAAAACTTCCTTGCCTTCCTCTCCTCATCTGGCACCAGATACAGGACGAATCAGGACAACTCAATGAGTCTCACTGCATACTGTTGCACCATCAAAGGCCCTTGTGTCAAATACAGAAACTCTTATGCGTTTGCACTCCTGACCGTAGCAGGAAAGTACCGCTCGAAGAAAATCTCCCTAAAGCGACTCCACGTCATCGCTATAGGATCAGGCCTCTGCTCCTCCAATAATCTCACCGACCTCCACCAACGCTTTGCTTCCCCAGTTAATTTAAATGTAACAAATAACACCCTCTGCTCATCTGTGCATGAGAGAACTGCTAGTATGTCCTCTATGTTCTGGACCCAATTCTCTGCTATTAGTGGGTCTACTCCTTTAGCAAAAGATGGGGATCGCATACACGTGAACTGCTCGATCATGCAACTCCGCTCCCCTGAGCTCCTAGCCATATCATCCATCACCTTCTGGGTGATGCTACGCAACATTCTTGCTCCATCACCTCACACATTCGTGTTACTGTTTCCCATATCCATCCTGCAAAGGAAACAACTAGTCTTAGCATACAATTACTATCATCCAACCAATACACTACTATAACTCATAAATTACTCTTATACAACCATTTATCTCCACACCCTCAATCCCCATTTAAGATTCAGTCCTACCACTCAGAAATAAGACACAACCATAGTATCCATGGTTTTCCTAAAATCGTCACCCCAGGAAAAATACAGAAACAACTTTGGTACTCCTGTCTCTAGGCCGCAAGATAAAACCCTAAATTCTCACCTCATCCTCTACAACGACTAACCCACATTTCAATCTACCCATCTCCCATTTTCCTCAAAATCCATTCGTATACTCTGATATTGTATTCTGTTGCTTACTAAAGTCTATAGAACCTAGCAACCTAGGCTCTAATACCCAACTATGAAGCCCTGATTTTTTGTACCATTTTTTATATAAAAAATAATAAATATTCACACGTCATCAACAATATTCATAAATCAGCCACGTCAACAACCCTATTACCACCTATATGACCCGACCCGCATTGGGTACCAGGTAAATAGTCATTTCATTTATACAACCTAATAATGAAAGACAGTATATACATAACAACCAAAATACAATACCCAGAGTATCAACATACATATATATACATTACAATCTCATACCCAAAACAACAAAACCCTAAGGGAATTACACCTCCCTAGTCCAAGAACTCACCTTGTATATCAGGGTCTTAGCTCCCTACTATCTCGGAGCTCTATCATCTGGCCTATCTCTGTTCCCTAAAAACTTTAGATAATTTGGGTAAGACACATCTCAGTAAGAAGGATGAAATTATTTATAGTGTGTGGCAATACGAGTTCAGTTATAACACCCGTACTTTTCAAATGATCATTTCATCTGAGAAAATACACGGATACACATATTCTCATAATCATATAGATATATAACACAAGATTTTATAAGTTTTAAAACCTTTTCTCAAGTTCATTCATTTTCAACACATACTTACCCGCGAAGTTCCTAAGAATAGGGAAGATTACCCGTCCATACAAGTAGCTTCTCTCTGCCCTAACACATCATGCAGTCAGGTATGGCCACATATGACACCTATCAGAGCACTCACCTTACTCAGTAAGCCCTCAAGTGGAGAGTTTCACTTCGCCTCAATTATTTATATTATTAACTCACATGGATCCATTTCTCAATTTTATCATTCTCTATTTCTCATTTTTCCATTATTTCTTTCATTTCTCATTTTAGCCCATTTTATCATTCTTTCACTTTCTATTTCTATTTCTCTATCTAACTCATGAGTATCCTTGGTATCTAGTACCAACGTCGCCTCTGTAACTCATGGCTACCCTGAGGATCTTTCTTTCCACGTCATGCTTCCCCTCATGGTCAAGGTTATGCGACCCGAAGGTTGGATCTAACTGCAGTTGGCCGACTCAATAAGATAAAAATATCATATCACATATCTAGCATTTGTAGTACGACTGGCTGGCCTATAGCCTTGATTCGGACTCAGGGGTGCACAACAACTCTACTATATAGCTCAGTCGACTGCCACACCACACGTTCCAAGAGTCCGTGCGGTTGCACTACACCACTAGCAACGGTACCATGCTCAATATCACAACCCATCATTAAGGTTTCCATAACCATTCATTATGGTTACCATTACCACATACCCACAATCATTATACGATATTGGCATTTCATCAATCACATTTCAATGATCCCATTGCAGCTCTTGCACTTCGCAATTTTCACATTTCCTCAGTATTCACAGTCAGTATACTCAGATCAATCATCACATTTCAATTTCCATATTGCAGTATTCATATTTTACATTTTCACATTTCAGTATTTACCTTACAGAATTCTCAATGCAATTTTCACATTTCCAGTATTCATAATTTCAGAATTTCCCATATCAATATACACATTTTGGGATTCTTATTGCAATAATTTCATTTTCAGCATTCACAATTCATCACATCATATCAACAATATTTTTATCATTTTCTGTTTCTTCTCATCCTTCTAATACACATTTCATTCCTATAATAATATATATATAACATATTGTCTTGTAACCACGGTATTCCTCTACCAAAAGTGAGAGTTTATCAATAAATAATTAGAGGTGACGTGTAACGCCTGCGTTATACCTAATAAAATCCTAATAGTTTATAATTCATAATATACGCAGCGGAAAACTTAAACATAATCTCCATATAACATAGTACCAGAGCTTACTAATTCTAACTATAATCCATAATAAATCATCCATCACTTGCATTTCCATAAATCTACATAACTCCCAAAACAATTCAGTATTTTCACAATCATTCCTTACTCAACAACCTTAAAACATAAAGACATAAAACTTAAATATTTACATTCTCCAAAATTAACTTAGAAATATACCCTTTTCTTTTCCTAATTCCCAATAATGCTATAAAAACCTCGAGCTCCCAAAACTCGATCTCAAAGAAATCTTGAAAAAGATGAATTCATATTCGGGTGAAACACATCTCAGTAAGGGAAGAAACATACATATTAAACACAGCGTGTGGCTAACATGAGGTATATAAATATCATTTTAATAACATGTGTAAAGCATTTTCATAAACTCTGAAATCATTCTCTAAATCTAAACAATCACATGCAAATGTTTACCCACGAGATTACCCAAGGATAGGGGTGATTATCCACCCATACAAGTAGCACCCCTCTGCTCTGATACTTAGGCAACCCTAAGGTCACAACTAAAGCATACTAGGGCACTCACCTTACTCAGTAAGCCCTTAAGTGTTAACTTGATCTCGTACTCACACATTCAACAATAGTTTACCGGTAAAGGCCCTAAGGATAGGGAAATTTACCCGCCCATACAAGTAGGTTCCCTCTGCCCTAGTACGCTATGCAGCTGCTGCCACATCTGAAGTTATTAGCGCACTCGCCTTTCTCAACAAGCCCTCAAGCGAAGAGTACGCCCCGCCCAAATCATAGCATATTCGACGTACATAAATACTTCTAATATCATAATCTTTCTGTCATTATTCAATCATACACACTTGTTCATATTCATAACTTAAACATTACATTGCATTTCACTTTAAGTGACTATTTCCCATTTTCATCGTTCACATTTCTCATTTCATTCCATTGCCACTTTATTGTCATTTCATTGCATAACGTTTTCATTTCATTTCTTCGTACTACAGCTGGTCTTTAGCCATCATCAGTTAGTCTACAGCTATTTTTAGCTGTCATTACTACAACTCCTTTTAGCTGTCATCAGTTAGTCTACGTAGAAACGTGCTAGATCTACTAACATGGCTGTCTTTCAGCTGTCTTACGTTTACATGGTTGCATTTAACATACACAAGCAACATAGTCCATTTCATATTTTATTCTCAATGTTTTACTTACTTAGCCTACATCTCATACATTTAACATATATTTGCACAGAATCTCATGCCATACAATTTAACAGTAAAACTCATACATATTCCAGCAAAATAGGTCAACCCACATTTAACATTTATAAGCTGAAAATACATTTCATTTCTTACATATTTATTCTGAAAATATTTTTTTTCACTTTCATCAGTTCATTTTCGCATATACGTATCTAATAAATAGTCTTAAACTCAGAAAAACGTAATTTAAATGGTTGTCATTTTAAACTCATATCGAGACATATACACGTATATATATTACAATTTATTTTCCATTAAATTTATAAAAATTTTGGTTTAATATATATTTTTTCCCTTATCTGGTTTCTTGAACTACGCCAACAGAGACCCTGAAAAATACCTACGGCGCTCACCCGGACCTTGAATCAAAAATTCTAATTTCATGTAATTAATCTCGAATAAAATATTATTTTAATATTTCATAAACCCATAAATTCTAAATAAATAAATATACCCTTAAATATAGCCAAATTACCAAATTTCCCAAATCTCACTCTCCCTTTGGAGTGGGGCCTAGAAAACCCCAATTGAAAATTTACCCACGTCAAAATGAGGACAATCGCGACTAGGACCACGTGGTGGTGCCTATTCATCAATTTAACGGCAGATTTAAAGAAAAATTGAGAAATTGAGAAAAATTGTCTTACCCCAAGAATGGTACCTATGCCACTCCCACGACAAATCTGTTCGAGTAGAAATGTCGGTAACGGAACCAGGAATCCAACGACACCTTCCGTTTCTCGATCTGCCGCAAACTCGTCGAAAAATTGAGAGAGAGAGAGAGAGAGAGAGAGAGAGAGAGAGACGGAGACGGAGCAGCCGCGACGCACAGAAGAAACTCTAGGGAAGGAAGCGTGAAACAGAGTCTTTGGTTTTTTTAAAAATCAACTCCTCTCTTGAAGCTTAGAAGCTTCAAGAGGGTTATCTTTTATATATATATATATATATATATATATATATATATATATATATATATATATATATATATATATATATTATAATATATTATATTATATTAATATATATTAATATGTTATGTTACGTAATTTAATTAATGATTAATGTTACTTAATTAATTACTTAATTTAATTAATTATTTAATTCAATTTAACTTAGTTTTAAATTTTATTTTATTTTTTATTTATTTATTGATTGATTAATTTATTTATTTATTTACTTATTTATTTTTATTTTTATTTTGGATCACCACATGCCGCCCTTCTTTTATATATATATATATATATAACCTATTTTCATGAATTTCCACACTTTTCAATAATACAAATCATATTCTCATATTTCTTCATTTATTATAGAAAATATTTCTATTATTTCCTATTTCAAAATATCACAATTCAATATTACTCAAATGCCAGACAATTTTTCTGATATTTATATCATAATAATTTCCAGACAAAATATGATATGCTCATTTTCACATATCAATTCAAATAGTAGCTCTAAAAATACTGCTATAATTTATTCCCTTTACCTAACTTATTGAGAGTCTCGTTAAAACCCAGATCCTACGCCCCTAGCACCCAAAACTCAAATCCTATAATTTGCACTTTTTCCAAATTAATTAGCTCATTTCCCAAAATAATATCCATATAACCTTCCCTAGGCTCTATATACTCCAAATTAACATTTAAACTAATATTTAACACTATACCCGCGGGGTCCCGAAATTACACTCACATCACTTACCCAAACCCTGAATTCAATAACCCAAATTCAACCTTAGAATGCCCAATATTCTAGCATTTCTAAATCTACATTAATTAAATAATAATTAGCCCCTTAATAACCCCCTTATCCTAATTTTGGGGTTATGCCTACGACGACCCCACGAAAAATTCGCTCCGTTAGACTTGTAGAGAATTATCTCTAGAATCTTATAGTGGTGTCTGATCGTCAATTAGGCTTAAGATTTACGAGAAATTGAGGTAAGAGTAAAAATTTAGCTTACCCCAAGATATATGCCTATGTCGCTCCTACAACAAATTCACTCTGGTAGAAATGACGATAGCGAAAAATGGAGTCCAGCGTTATTTTTGGATTTTCAATCGGTGCTTGTTAGGCCAGAAAAATCAAAGAGAGAGAGAGAGAGAGAGAGAGAGAGAGAGAGAGAGAGAGAGAGAGAGAAGGAGAGAGAAAGAAATGTTGCGGGGCGTGCGCAAGAAGAAAGAAAGGGGGGTGTTCTGTTCCTGAAGGATCTTTGATCCTTCAGGATGTTTTAAATATATATATATATATATATATTATAATATCATATTATATTATATTATATTAATATATTATATTATATTATTTAATTAATAATTATTATTTAAATTATTGAATTAATTAATTATTATTATTTTTTTATTTTAGGATCCACTACATCCTCCTATAATTGTAATAATCCAGAAAATTATTGGAATTAAATAATAAAAGAAGAGGGAAAGGGAAATTTTAAAGGGGGCTTAAGGGGGTCTCGTCGACAAATGTAGGATTTCATCGACGAGTACTTTACTTAATTTCGTTGATGTAGACACGTGTCTCATCGACGAGAAGATACCGAGAAGGGTGTTTTGGTAGTCTGAAATTCATCGACGAGGGGTTCAGGTTCGTCGACGAACTTCCTTTATGCACTCATTGATGAGATGACGTGTCTCATCGACGAATTCAGGTCTATAAGTAAACTCAAAATCAGATTTTTCACAAGAAATCTGCGTAGGAACACTTTCTTTCTCTCTCTAAACAATCCTCTCCCCTTTTCTCTTCGATTCCGGCTCCGTTTCTCGTCGGTTCGACGATCCGAGGCCACCACGACGCTTCTAGGAAAGTTCTCTTCAAATTTGCTGTAGTGGATCATTGGTGGGGCTGACTTGAACTCTATCCCAAATTTAGGGTAAGGTTTTTATTTGGTATTTGCCTACCCCATAGTTATAGAAAATGTATAAGTTAGACAAATACTAAAGTTTTGTTATAGGAGATGTTATTTTCAGGGTGTTGAGCGGGGAGCCCTGCGGGTGTAGAACCAAATACAGTAGGGGCTTTTCCATAATTAGGTAAGGGAAATATATTATGCTAGGAATTTTCAGCAAGCTATTCGAAGTTTTATGCATATTTATATATATCAGTTTATTATCTAGTTTTCCAGAATATGAGTTTTTAATATTTGTGTGGCTTGAGTACATATTTTCCTGATATAGAATTTATATAGTTTTTCCCAGAATATCATAATTTACAATATGTACATATATAGAGAAATATTTATCAGACAAATATTATAGATATTCTTCCATATTAGTATGTTGCAGTAAATTTAGAATGTCATGTTTCCTGAAACCATAACACTCAGATTTACAGATTATACAGTCAAATACTACAGTCAGATATATAGTTATGACAGTCAGTTATTACAGATATGTTATACAGATGTTACAATATTTCCAGTTCAGATTTATAGTGTTATGGTTATTTTGGAAACATGATGAAAATAGTAGGAAGATTATAGTAGTATATATATCTACAGTATCAGATCCCTGATAAAATATTACAGAAAGATTCAACTAGCAAAGCACAATACTATTGCTATTTTCATATCAGAGTGCAACCACATATCTCAGATAGTATATGGATTTTGTCAATCGTGCTCGAAGAGCTTGCAGACTCCCCAGAACTCAGGGTTGAGGGGGCCCAGTTTGACGAGGTAGTTTTTCTAGTTCCGTGCTTAGGAGTGGATGCAATTTGGCTAGACTGAGCAAGGGTAGACTATAGTGACTTACCTGGTTAAGTCCAGCCTACGAGTCGCACGAACCTGTCATGAGGGGTTAAATCATGATATACAATTTTTTAGGGAAAAGTCTCAACTATGTATATGTATACAGATTTACAACATTTAATGAATATAGTATGATATTAGTAGTATGAATGATTGAAAACTCAGATGGTACAGTTATGTTTAAAATTACGACGAATGCAAGTTATATTTTATATTAATTTACCAACTGATACAGTTTTGGATATTATTATAGTCTTTATGCAACTCGGTCGCCACACACTAGTAGTAGCATATTTCCACTTACCGAGCATCGTCTCACCCCACTACTCAAACATTTTTTCAGGTGATCCAACTAAGCAAGCAGATCGAGCTCACAAATAGAGTGACCCTTTTATTTGCCCTGTTGATAGGGTAAGTATATTTTGAGGTTTTTATTTTTAGTAGGTGGTATCAGTGGGAAATGTAAGAATGTACTTATGGTTTAGAAACTCTGAATTCTGGTATTGTATTTATATATATAAGGATGTATGACTTTCCGTTTTCTGCTGCATATGTGTGTTCATTATGTACAAGAATACCTCAGTGCCCGTCTGGGGTTTGAGATGCTATAGCAGGGGTATCAAAGTAATTTATCTATTTTTAAAAAAATGGTGTAATATTTGGGTCGTTACAATTTGGTATCTGAGCCTATGTTGCTAGGTTTTGTAGACTCTAGAGTACAAAGGAAAACAATACCACAATTTAGAAATGGAATCTTAAGGAGAGTAGAATAGGGTATCAGTGAAATTGATGTTGGGAAATTAGGATGAGAATTTAGGGTTTCGTTCTGCGGTTTGGGGGTAGAATTTCTGGGTGGTTTCTATGATTTTCCTGGGGTGACAATTCGAGGAAAACCATAGTAAACTATCGATGATTTCTATTTTCATATGGTAGAGCTCAATCTTACATTAGTAATGAGAGGTTAGGGGTATTTTAGTTAGTATATTATTGTAGGATTTAGATACTTAAATTAATTTGGTAATATTGCAGGATGGACCTAGGAGGTAGTAGCGCTCACATTAGTGGTGATGACGGAGCTCGGCCTTCTAGTACAGGCAGCGGGGATTCAAGTTCTATGCTACGCAGTGTTGCTCAGCAAGTTATGGCTATGATTTCCCAGAGCTCTAAGGAGTAGGGAGGTCCATCTCTAACTCAGGGGTGTACGATAGAGAAATTTATGAAGATGAACCTACCAGAATTTTCAAGAGCGGCTGATCCTGCAGTTGTAGAGAATTGGGTGTAGGAGATAGAGAAAATTTTGATGGTGCTTCACTGCACCGATGAGCAGAGGGTCCTTTATGCTACATACAAGCAGACGGAGGAGGCCGAGAGATGGTGGATGGCTACTATACTATTGGAGAAGTGGAGAGCAATTCCAGTGTCGATGACCTGGGCTCGATTCAAGGACATATTCTTTGATAGATACTATCCTGCCTCAGTCAGGGAGGCTAGGGTACAGGAGTTTCTGAGCCTATCCCAAGGTTTGATGATAGTCCAGCAGTACACGGCAAAATTTATCGAATTATCATGTTTTTGCCCTTATATTGTTCTAGATGAAGTTAAGAAGTCTAGGATGTTCGAGAGGAACTTGAAGTGAGATATTTATAGGCAAGTGACAATAATAAGGATACAGGACTTCTCAGAGTTGGTTGACAGGACCATAATAGCAGAGGAGAGTTTGCTGAAGGATACTAAGACACAAAACCAGAAGAAGAGGACCGCACCCTCAAGTTTTCAAGTGGGATCTAGCAGAGGCCCTTGGAGAGGAGGTAGATCTGGTGGGGGTCAAAGGTAGATGGTAGAGCACAGTGGATTTTAGAGTGGACATCCTTATACCGCTTGCCCTAGATGTGGATGGAGACATCCGAGTGAGTACCGACTAGGGGAGAATGTCTGCTACCGTTATGGGAGACCCAGTCATATGGCTCAAACATGCCAGATGCCATCAATTTACGCACCAGCTCCCAGACCAAATCGGGGTGGTCATTAAGTGCCTCGGGGAGGTCAGCAAAGGAACATGGCGCTGGTGAGGGTGTATTCGTTGACGCCAGGAGATGCTGAGATGGTTGGAGACTTCGTCATAGATACCCTAACTACTTTTTCATATAGAGCTGTTGTTTTATTTGATATAGGTGCTACCCATTCTTTTATTTCCTCAGTATATGCTAAGTTGATGGGGTATGAGGCACGGTTGTTGGATATTGGGTTGGCTATTGCTACGCCGATTGGATTAGTGATGAAATGTAGGAGAATACTCAAAGACTTTCTAGTGACCATTCAAGGAAAAGTTCTACCAACTGATCTTGTGATATTAGACATGAAGGGATTTGATATAATTCTAGGTATGGATTGGTTGACAGTTAATCATGCAAGCATCGATTGTCATTTGAAAGAAGTGATTTTTAGACCTCCAGGTGAGTAAGAATACATATTTCTTGGTTCGCGTGTACGTTCTTCGCCACAACTGGTGTCAGCTATTCAAGTGAAGAAACTGATTCATGATGGCTGCCAGGAATTTGTTGCTTACATAAAGGAACTGCCAAAAGAAGAACTGAAACAAGCCGATATTCCTGTGGTCAGAGAATTTTCAGACGTTTTCCAAAAAAATTACCTAATTTGCCACCAGACCATGAAGTTGAATTTATTGTGGATCTTCTACCGGGGTCAGCACCAGTATTTAAAGCACCTTACCGAATGGCTCCAACCAAGTTAAAAGAATTAAAAGAGCAATTGCAGAAGTTGCTAGATAAAGGATTTGTTAGGTCCAGTGTGTCGCCCTGGGAAGCACTAGTTCTATTTGTAAAGAAGAAGGATGGGACCATGAGGATGTGTATAGATTACAAAGAGATAAATAAACTAACAATTAAGAATAAATATCCTCTTCCCAGAATTGATGACCTGTTCGATTAGCTTCAAGGGACCCAGGTCTATTCTAAAATTGACCTTCGATCGGGTTATCATCATGTGAAACTTAGGGCAGAAGACATTTCAAAGATGGTATTTCAAACGAGATATGGGCATTACGAGTTCTTAGTGATGCCATTTGGGTTGACTAATGCACCAGCAGTATTTATGGATTTGATGAACCGGGTGTTCCATCAATACTTGGACCAGTTTGTTATGGTATTCATTAATGATATACCAGTCCTCTCGAAGAGTTTTTAGGAGCACGAGCATCATTTGAGGCTGGTATTGCAAACATTGAGAGAGAGAAAGCTATACGCAAAGTTCAAGAAGTGTGAATTATGGTTGAGCCAGGTTTCTTTTCTCGGCCATGTGATCTCTGAGGCAGGTGTATCAGTTGACCCGAGTAAGATAGAGGTAGTGGTGAGTTGGGAAAGGCCAAGAAATGTCCATGAGGTCAGGAGTTTTCTGGGATTGACAAGCTATTACCAACGCTTCGTAGATGATTTCTTTAGTTTATCAGGTCCACTGACGCGACTTGCGAGGAAGAATATGAAGTTTGAATGGACTAATGACTGTGAGCAGAGCTTTCAAGAATTGAAGCAGGGGTTGGTCACTGCTCTAGTGATGGCTATTCCATCGAGGAGGATGGATTTGTGATATACA
Organism: Malania oleifera; assembly: GCF_029873635.1. Lineage (NCBI taxonomy): Eukaryota > Viridiplantae > Streptophyta > Magnoliopsida > Santalales > Ximeniaceae > Malania > Malania oleifera. The sequence goes on along the minus strand of NC_080425.1, from coordinate 4,348,667 downwards.
GTGATGCATCTTTGAAGGGTCTTGGATTTGTGTTAATGTAACATGGGAGAGTCATTGCCTACGCATCTAGATAGCTTAAAGAATATGAAGAGCATGATTTAGAATTAGCTGTTGTGGTTTATGATTTAAAAATCTAGAGGCATTATCTATATGGTAGGAAGTGCGAAATCTTCACAGATCACAAAAGCTTAAAATATTTCTTTACCTAGAAAGAACTAAATATGAGGGAAGAAGGTGGTTAGAACTTATTAAAGATTATGACTGCACTATTAGTTACCACCCAGGGAAAGCGAATGTGGTAGCAGATGCTCTGAGCAGAAAATCAATGGGACCAGCACTGGCAGCTATGGAGATTCAGTACCCGATCCTATTAGATTTTGGAGAGACTTGGTGTAGAATTAGTAGAGGATAATCCTCAGGAATTTATTACCAGCCTGGTTGTGCAGCTTACACTACATGAAAAGATTAAGGTCGGTCAAGGTGATGACGCAAAATTGGCAGAGGTAATAGCCAGAGTACGGGATGGTCAGGGAGAGGAGTTCAATATCTCTGATTATAGAGTTTTGAGGTGTCGCACCAGATTGTGTGTGCCTATAGATGATGATATTAGAAGAACGATTTTAGAAGAGGCTCATAGATCACTATACACAGTCCATCCCGGCAGTATTAAAATGTATAGGGATTTGTGAGAGTATTTTTGGTGGAGTGGAATGAAAATGGAAATTGTTGTACAGCAGTGTTTGACGTGCCAGCAGATTAAGGCTGAGCACCAGAGACTGGCAGGGCAGTTGTAGCCACTCTTTATTCCAGAATGGAAATGGAATCACGTCTCTATGGATTTTATTATTGGCTTACCACCAGTGTGATAGGGAATGAATGTTATTTGGCTGATCGTTGATCGTCTGACGAAAACCGCTTATTTCATCTCCATTAAAGTCAGCTATTTCATGGACAGATTGGCAAAAATATATGTTCAAGAAATAGTTCGTGTCCATGGTGTACCAGTATCCATAGTCTCAGACCGAGATCTTCGATTTACTTCACTATTTTGGAAAAGCTTTTAGGAGGCTATGGGTACACAATTAGCATTCAGCACTACTTTTCACCCTCAAACAGATGGTCAGACAGAGAGAACGATTTAGGTACTTGAGGCCAACATAGGCATAGCACCTTATGAAGCGCTTTATGGTAGGAGGTGTCGTTCTCCTCTATACTGGGATGAGCTAGGTGAGAGGCGAGTTGTGGGGCCAGAAATAGTGTAGCTGGCGTATGATAAAATTTGACTCATTCGAGATAGAATCAGTGCAACACAGAGTCAGCAGAAAAGCTACACAGATACTTGCCGCTGAGAACTAGAATTTAAAATAGGTGATCATGTATTTCTGAAAATAGCACCATTGAAGGGAGTCATAAGATTTGGGAAAAAGAGTAAGTTGTGCCCTAAGTTTATTGGCCTGTTTGAAATACTTGAGAAGATTGGGTTAGTTGTGTAACGACCTACTATTTAACTGGGTTTTTTTTTATACTATGACATTTCACATGCTCTGATACCATACTGGATTAAACCCAATCATCAACCTAAGCAGCGAGAAGCCGAAATCACATAAACATAACCATATGTAAATATATACACAATACCAGAGTGCTAAATGGTTTCCCAAAATATACATGTACGACTATTCCCCAAAATACCCTCAACTGGGCTGGTTCTATACAAAAATACTCCAAAAACATACTCACTATCTACGGACTAGGCAGTACTGAAGCCCCTCTACCTGCGAGCCTGATCTGCTCGCCTATATGGATCACCTGAAAAATGTTAAGTAATTGGGATGAGCCAACGCTCAGTAAGACGAAATATGCTATTACTAGTGTGTGGAAAATGAGTCACAATACCATGAAAATTTGTTGCTATAAAAATCATGTATAACTGAACCTGTAAATACAGTACAAGTAATAGAAACCACCCCCATTTTCATGTTGCTTAACATATCTGTGTTTTAAGTTTCTACTCAAATACTTCTAATATAAATAAGTATACTTTCTGTCTCTGTAAATTTGCATATACATAATAGTAACTGAAAACTTTCCCTGTGGATAACTGTGTGTCATGATTTAACCCCTCATGATAGAATTGTGCGGCCCGTAGGCAGGATCTACCCTGACTGGCCGACCAAGGTAAACCACTATACTCCCTCGGTCTGATCTGCCCTCCTCAACCCATATCTGATGGGGAGCCTATTCACGTCAGGGCACTATACGATCGACCTACTACCACGTATTATTTGAATAGGTGGTTGCACTCTATAAACTGTATGTAGTTACAGTACCGTGCTCTGTAACTGTATGGTCCAACAGGGTCTAATACTATATAATACATCTCTATATACTACTATCTGATTTACCATGATTCTGAAATAACTGTATTTACCATGATAATAAACTAAACTGTAATTGTGTCAACCGTATCTCTGAACTGAACTGTATAATCATGGTACTGAAAACTGTATAATCATGGTATTGTAAACTGTATAATCATGGTATTCTGTAATTATTATTAAACATGCCCACAGGCTATATATTCTGTAAATCATATCCTGAAAATACTGTAAAACATGTTTCTTTACTATACTCATATTCTCAAGCCACACATAAATTTTAAACATATTATACATAAATGATAAACTATATAAATTTCTATTGTGAATAATCATTTGATAAAATCATGTAGTTAATATTGAAACATAGTACAATTGCCTAACATAGCATATTTCCCTTACCTGACTCCTGCTAAAATCCTCTACTGTAACAGGTCCAACACCCACAAGGTTCTCCACTCAACACCCTGAAAACCATAAATTCTAGAACAAAACATTACTATTTCTACGTCTATTACATTTCTTACAATTTCTGGAAACTCAAATTCCGAATAAAAGACCTTACCCTAGATTTGGGATGAATCCCAACTTTGTTCCACCAACGATCCGCTCCGGCATACTTGTAGAGAACTCCGCCAGGAGTGTCGTGGTGGCCTCAGATTGTCGATCCGGTGACTGACAGAGCCAAAATCGAAGAGAGAATGGGGGAAGGGCCGTAGGAGAGAGAGAGGATAGGGTTTACGGTAAATTTCTGTGATTAAAAATCAGTTCAGGGCTATTTATATTGCGGGATTCATCGATGAGCCATGTCACCATGTCGACGAGTCCTTCAATAATTTCATCAACGAACCTCCTCCTTCGTCGACAAATTTCAATCTGTCCCAAAACCCCTCTCGGTATCTTCTCATCGACGAAACCTCTGTGTTCGTCAACAAGGCCTAGGAAAATTTCTTGGAATTATCACCTCCAAAATGCAATGTCGTCGACAAAGTCGGCTGCCTCCTTCTGTTACTGATTCCATTTCCCTCTCTCTTTATTATTTAAAATACTATTATTCTTCGAGTCACTACAAGTTGCCTATCGGCTAACTTTACCACTAGTTTTGTACAAAATACATGATGTATTTCATGTCTCTATGTTAAGAAAATACATCCCAAATTCTTCCCATATCATCAGTTACGCAGATTTAGAATTCAGTGATGCTCTAACTTATGAGGAAGTTTCAGTCAGATCTTAGACAGAAAAGAACAGGAGTTGCGTAGTAAGAAAATACCACTAGTAAAAGTCCTGTGGAGAAATCACGAGGTAGAGGAAGCTTCTGGGGATCTTGAAGAGGAAATCAAACAAAAATACCCACATATGTTTGGTGGGATATAGTAGTGATTTGTAAAGTTTAAGAATGGTAGTTTTATATTGTTTAGTATAGAATAATGAATGTATAGTTGAATTTGAGATTATAGGATAGGTAGTATTTTGATTTTGAGAGAATTTTCTTTTATAATTGTAATCTTCCAGAACCCTAGATGTAACCACGGTATTCCTCTGCCATAAGTGAGGGTAAGTAATAAAATATGTAACCTATTTTCCTTAATGGATGGTGTTTAACACAGATAGTAAATTTCGAGGAAGAAATTTTATAACAAGGGGAGAATGTAATAACCTAGAAAATTATTGGAATTAAATAATAAAAGAAGAGGGAAAGGAAAATTTTAAAGGGGGCTTAAGGGGGTCTCGTCGACGAATGCAGGATTTCATCAACAAGTACTCTACTTAAGTTCGTCAACGTAGACACGTGTCTCGTCGACGAGAAGATACCGAGAAGAGGGTTTTAGTAGTCTAAAATTCGTCGACGAGGGGTTCAGGTTTGTCATCAAACTTCCTTCATGGACTCATCGACGAGATGATGAGTCTCGTCGACGAATCCGGTTCTATAAGTAAACTTAAAATCGGATTTTCACAAGAAATCTACATAGGAACACTCTCTTTCTCTCTCTAAACTATCCTCTCTCCTTCTCTCTTCGATTTCGGCTCTATTTCTTGTCTGTTTGATGATCCGAGGCCACCACGACGCTCCTAGGAAAGTTCTCTCGAAATTTTTTGGAGTGGATCGTTGGTGGGGCTGACTTGAACTCCATCCCAAATTCAGGGTAAGGTTTTTATTTGGTATTTGCATACCCCATAGTTATAGAAAATGTAGAAGTTAGAAAAATACTAAAGTTTTGTTCTAGGAGATGTTGTTTTCAGGGTGTTGAGCAGGGAACCCTGCGGGTGTAGGACTAGATACAGTAGGGGCTTTTCCATAATTAGGTAAAGGAAATATGGTATGCTAGGAATTTTCAGCAAGCTATTAGCAGTTTTATGCATAGATATATATATATATATATATATATATATATATATATATATCCAGTTTATTATCCAATTTTCCAGAATATGAGTTTTTAATATTTGTGTGGCCTGAGTAGATATTTGCCCGATATAGAATTTATATAGTTTTTCCCAAAATATCATAATTTACAATATGCACAGATATAGACAGATATTTGTCAGACAAATATTATAGATATTCTTCCAAATTAGTGTGTTGCAGTGAATATAGAATGTCATGTTTCCTGAAACCATAACACTCAGATTTACAGATTATACAGTCAGATATTAAAGTCAGATACACAGTTATAACAGTCAGTTATTACAGATATGTTATACAGATGTTATAGTATTTTCAGTTTAGATTTATAGTGTTATGTTTATTTTGGAAACATAATGAAAAATGTAAGAAGATTATAGTAGTAGTAGTAGTGTATATATATACAGTATCAGATCCCTGATGAAATATTATAGACAGATTCAGTTAGCAGAGCATGGTACTGTTGCTATTTTCATATCAGAGTGCAGCCACATATCTCAGATAATATGTGGATTCCGTCAACCGCGCTCAGAGAGCTTGTAGACTCCCCAAAACTCTAGGTTGAGGGTACATGGTTTGACGAGGTAGTGTTTCCAGTTCCGTGCTTAGGAGTGGATGCAATTTGGTCGGACTAAGGAAGGGTGGAGTATAGTGACTTACCTGGTGGGCCAACCAGAGTTAAGTACAGCCTACAGGCCACACAACCCTATCATGAGGGGTTAAATCATGATATACAATTTTTCAAGGAAAAGTCTCAGCTCTGTATATGTATACAGATTTACAACATTTAATGAATATAGTATGATATTAGCAGTATGAATGATAGAAAACTCAGATGGTACAGTTATGTTTAAAATTACAACAAATGCAAGTTATATTTTATATTAATTTACCAACTGATACAATTTTGGATATTATTATAGTATTTATGCAACTCGGTCACCACACACTATTAATAGAATATTTCCACTTACTGAGCGTCGTCTCACCCCATTACTCTAACATTTTTCAGGTGATCCAACTAGGCGAGCTGATCAGGCTCACTGATAGAGTGACCCTTTTATTTTCCCTGTTGATAGGGTAAGTGTATTTTGAGGTTTTTGTTTTGAGTAGGTGGTATCAATGGGAAGTGTAAGAATGTACCTATGGTTTAGAAACACTGAATTCTAGTATTGTACTTATATATATAAGGATGTATGACTTTCCGTTTTTTGCTGCATAGGTGTGTTCATTATGTACAGGAATACCTCAATGCCCATCTGAGGTCTGAGATGCTATAGCATGGGTATTAAAGTAATTTATCTATTTAAAAAAAATGGTGTAATATTTGGGTCGTTACAGTAATAATTATTTTTGGGGCATTACAATAGATTTACATGATTTATCACTTAAAGTAAATAATTTACAAGATATGTTTATGATAAATTAAAACTCATGTTGTCACACACAAACGATAATCTATTTTGTCTTACTAAGAGGTGTCTTACCCCAATAACTTTAACATTTCAGGAAATTCAAGGAACCAAGCCTAGAGAGCTCCAGGGCAGGGCTTAGATATTGTAGTTCAGAGTAAGTATTGGTGAGACATGGATATGTTTTGTGTATCATAGGATGTATTATGGATTTTGGGGATTTATGTATGTAATTATGGGGACATTAGTACGCTGGTATGTGTTTTGGGGTTATATATATATTCATGCTTCCGCTATGTTATTTAATATGAGTTATGGATAGGTGTCTCGGTACCCCACTTTGGGTATGGGTCAGTATAGTTATGGTATCGGAGATTATGTATGGGGAATAGCACTATGGGCCCCACCGGGTTCGGGCACTACTCTTTTGGTATCAAAGCATAGGTTTCTAGGTTTTGTAGACTTAAGCAGATAGCAATACCAAAGTATAGGAATGAATCTTGATGAGGGTAGGAAATAGGTAGATCAGGACTTTAGTAAGTCATTATTGGAGGTTAAGATTGAAATTTGGGGTTTTGTCCCGCAGCCTGGAAGCAGGAATTCCGTGACGGTTTTTGTGATTTTCTTAAAATGACGGTTTCAGGAAAGTCATGGCAAACTATCGTCGATTTTTGTTTCTGAGCGGTAAGATTGAACCTTAAATTGGAAATAGAAAAGTTAGGTGTACTCCCAAAAGGGGGGGTGAATTGGGTTTTTAAAATTTTCTTTGAAATCCATTTGTTTTACAAGTTCCTTTAGTTTAGAGTTAACCCCTTTTTCAATTTGAGTTAATTTGCAATCACACTCTTCAAACTCAACAACTTCATAAATATAATTGATATTCAATCCAATCAATGAAGTTAGCTTGATATCACAATATGAAATAGAAAATCCAACCAATATAATAATAAGCTTTGCTATTAATCAATCAATGTACTCCCTTGTGGTTTACGCAATATATTGATCAATCAACGTACTCCCGTATGGTTTCCGCAATTTCCAAAGGCAAATTAAGTACACAACCACGCAGTTTATAATTGTTGAAACCCCACGCTTGGTACAACCATTCAGCAACTTGAACTGTAAAAAAGAAACAAGAACAAATTCTTGTGTACAAAGACACTCTCACAATAGAGCTTATTAGTACAAGTTAGAGCACTAATATACTTCAAATCAAATATCAATAAAGAATAAATTTGAAGCTTAAGAAGTTAATCACCTGGGGTTCTTTCTTAGATTTGAGAAACACAGTAATTACTCTAAGAACCTTAGGCTTTGTTCAAAAAAAATCTCAGTAGAAATCTTCAGCAAGAGTTTGAGCAAGAGAGAGATTTCAAAGAGTTTACAATATCAATGCTTGAATGCTGATTGTATTGCTTAGTGTGTAAAAATCCTTGGGTTTAGGGAGTATTTATAGAGTTTAGAAAGTAATTTCGTGTTTCCCACGTCACTTGGAGTGTTTCCTAAGTTTTTAAAATGTTTAATATTCAAAAACTTAATTTTGGAAATTTCCCGTTACTGTTTAAAATTTGAAATTTCCGCAGGTCAATCGACTGGGCCTATTGTGTTTGGAGTCTGTCGACTAGGTCAGTCAACTAGCATATTTTGTTTCAAAAAAAAAATTAAAATAAAAATATGTCAGTCGACTGGGCTTTTTGGGTCCGTCGAATGAGCTATCATTTTTCCACAAATTTTTATTTTCAAGACTTTGATCCTTTATTTTTAAAAAAAAAAAACTTAAATATAACTTAAAAATCATTTTCCGGGGGTTTCAAAAATTGGTCTCTAAGTCTATAATGAAACCTAAAGAGCTTCATATATCCATATTGATATCAAATGAAGTACTTACATGAGACTTCTTAAAGTTAAACTCCATTTCTTTGAATCCATCTTGACTTCATGCTTTGAGCTTCATGAGATTTGTCTATCTTTGAAACCAAGCTTCAATATTCATTGAGCTTTTATCTTTCTTTAAATCCAAGCTTCAATATCCGTTAACCTTTCATTTGATTGTCTTTGAAGTTTAAGCTTTCTCTTTTAATAAGGCTTGTGAGCATTTTGAGCACTCAATCTTGAACTTATATGCTTGTTTCCTGAAACATTATCACTTTAACCAAAACATGTTAAATTACCTTGATTTGTTATCATCGAAATAAGATTCGAAAGCCTTGTTAGGCCAACAATCTTTATTGACTTTTTGAGTCTAATCCCTAGTTTTGATAATGACAAACCACAAGTTTCTTATGTGTGTATCTAGTGTTTGAGCAGACTTGATATGGCAGCACACACTTAAGAGAAAGGATGGTGAAAGCCAAAAGACCTTAAAGCTCACATCAACTGGCGTTTTCCACGGAAGACAAATGAGCAAAGATGAAGAAGAAGACTTATGTTTTGTTTTATTCGTAATGCATTTTTTTTTATATTTGGTCTATAATAATGCATGGCATGCATGATGTGTATGATCACAAATAACACTGGACCTCCCCAAGACGATACACTAGGTCTGATAAAACCTTTATTCAATAAATCCTGAAGCTGATCCTTTAGTTCTCCCAATTCTGCCCGAGCCATTCGGTAAGGAGCCTTAGAGATCGGCACCGTCCCTGGAAGTAAGTCAATAGAAAAATCTATATCACGATTGGAAGGCAACCCGGGTAGCTCATCTGGGAAGACATATGAAAACTCCTTCACCACTAGTGTATTAGCAAGCTTTATTTCATTTTCTGATATTTCCTTTACAAAGGCCACAAACCCCTGACAACTATCCAAGAATAATCTCCTCGCCTATATGGCTAATACTAACTGAGGCGGGGATTGCACTTGTGATCACATAAACCTGAATTCTAATCCTCCTGGAGGTCGGAATATCGCTTCTTTCAAATGACAGTCAATACTGGCGTAGTTAGCAGCCAACCAGTCCATATTAAATATTACATCAAACCCATGCATGTCCAACACTATCAAGTCAGCTGGCAAGACTTTCCCCTGAATTTCAATTGGACAACCTTGGAACACTCTATTACACCTCACTACTGACCCTGTCAGTGTAGTTACTAATAGTTCGGTGTCTAATAACTGTGTTTCTGCCCCACATAATCTAATACACTTTATAGACACGAACGAGTGTGTGGCTCCTAAATCAAACAATACAATAACTTTAAATGAAAGCATGTTAATCATACCCATCACCACATCGCCGGCTGTTTCAGCATCACCTGGTATTAGGGCATAAACTTTTGTTGAAACCGTATTCCTCCGTTGATCTCCATAGGGCGCCTGATAACCTCCCCAAGCAGATTTAGGAGTAGGAGCGGCACCAGGTGGTGTAGGGCTATCTCGCACCAAATGTCCTGGTCTATTATAACGATAGCAGATGTCTTTTCCCACTCAACACTCTCCCCAGTGTCTCTTCCCACATATCTGACAAACAAGGTAGGTCTGTACTCCCTGAACCTCACGACCCATAGTCTCTCGCCTCTGTCCTCTACCATAATTACCTCTCCTTCACTGGCCTCGACTAGATCCCTACTGGAAACCTAAAGATGCGGGTCTTTTCTTCTGTCCCTGCTCCTCTATATCAACCCGCTCAGTAGCCTCAGCCACAGGTGCTCGATCGACTAACTCAACAAAGTCCCGCACTTTCAGCACTGCTACCTGCTTGTAAATTTATCACCTCATACCTCTTTCAAACTGTCTTGCCTTCTTTACTTCATCGGGAACAATATACAAGGCGAAGCGAGACAACTCTATGAACCTCACCGCGTACTGCTGGACTGACTACTTCCCCTATTTCAGATTCAAAAATTCCCCCACTTTGGCCTCTTTGATAGTGGCTAGAAAACATCTGTCAAAGAAAAAAATTTTAAACTGGCACCAAGTCATAGCTATAGATACCGTCCTCTGTTCCTCTAGAAGTTTTAAAATAGTCCACCGTCTCTTGGCCTCTCCTATCAGCTTATAGGTGGCAAATAAGACCCTCTGCTCCTCCGTGCACTGCAGCACTATCAAAACTTTCTCTATCTCCTGCATCCAGTTTTCGGCAACTACAAGATCTGCTCTTCATGAAAATGTTGGAGGATTCATCTTGGTGAATTTCTCTATGGTACACCCATGTCCTGCAGACGGACCTCCCTGCTCCCTAGTACCCTGTGCAATCTCAGCCATAACCTGCTGAGCTACACTACGTAATACTACATCTGAATTAGCCCCGCCTGCACCCGAGGGCCCTGCACCCTCACGACCACTCGCATGTGCATTGCCACCTCTGGGTCCATCCTGAAAAGACAATAAGCATGACTTAGGGACCCTATCCTTCTAACTTTCGTATCTAACTAAAACTCTTATTATCCCTCTTATATTTACATCCTTATCTTATTTCAAGATTCAGTCCTACACTTTAGAAACAAAACCTGACAATAGTTTACTATGGCTTTCCTAAAATTGTCACCCCAGGAAAAACACAGAAACCACTACGGAAGTCCTTTCTCTAACTTGCAGAACAAAATATCAAATCCTTTTCCTATACTCTAGTATTGTTTCCGCTGTATTCTAAAGTCAACAGAACCTACCAACCTAGGCTCTAATACCAAAGTGTAACGACCTGCCTATTTTACCAAAATTTTTTTCTCCACTATAATAATAATAATAATAATAACTCTATCATCCTGGTCACTTTCAAGATCATGATCAACCTGGACCCGAGGGTATCAAGGATGTACCTATCATACAATTCTAATACCTAAGCAGCGGAACACATAAAATTATATATATGCCATAAAATACCAGAAACCATACCAGAGTACTACTAAATCTATCGTATACGTATATACGTAGTCATCCATAAAAAAGTCTTAAAAATATTCCTAGGGTCTCACTCCAAAACCCATTTGACCCTAGCTCAACCACTTACCCTTCTGATAAGGTAGCCCAATCAATCTCTACTACTGCAGAGCTTTATCCGCCCCTCTATTTGGATTTCCTAAAATGTTTATAATGCTAGGGTGAGACACCTCTTAGTAAGGGAAATAAACTAACATCAGTGTGTGGCAACATAAGTATTCATGTGTGATAAAAATAAACAGTACATAAATAATAACTGGTAAAACTGTTTGTAATTTTCTAAATAAAATGTAACATGTCTTAACATAACGTATCATACTATATTTCTGTAACATGTAAATTGTAACGACCCGGTCCTTTATACGGACCCAGGTGTCACTCATTCATACATAATACCTATACCTATTCAAGATATGGAAACAACACGCCCTTAATAGGGACATACGGGTGTAAAACATACATAATCATGATGTAAATGTCGCGAAAAAACATAAACATCTATTGGGATTTCTACTAGCCTTATACCAGAGTTTACTAATGCATCCATAATTTACATAAATTCGGACTTAGAATAAGTTTCATTATTACAATCCTCCAAAAAGGAACTTTATCCAAGTTTAATACAAAATTCATATGTTTACATAAGCTAACCAAAATAATCTCCCCAGTCCCTTTAGCTACTAGGACCGACGCACTGATGGACCTGAAAACATAGGTTGTAAGATAGGGTGAGACACCTCTCAATAAGGAAGAAGGAGTTACAAAAGTGTGTGACTGCATACATGCATATTTTCATTCAACATCTGGAATATAAATCAAATATTTTCAATACAGTAATGCATCAGGTATATCATTATTCGTATTGCAAAATTCTCACATCTGTCTTTCGACCGTTTAATGATTTATCAGATGACCAACAACAAAATATCCCTATAACCAGTTTTAACTCGTGGCATGGGTTGTGCACTGATACTCGTCCAATGCCCTGTTCGTGCAGACACTGCCGAGTACCTACATACGATCTGACTGCCTCCATTGGCCCAACGTCAGCCAATGGTTTCATCCTACTAGCCAACCATCTTGGTACCCACATCGTTTAATACGTGTGGTTGCACGTGTACATCTAGCTACGATATCACGTCGTATCATATAACAGTAGTTTATTTCAACCTTGCAAAGAAAGTATTTTTCAACCCTCCCAGGACTCTCAAGTTGTGGTTCCGTGTATCATAAATTCAATTTATACAAATATGATAACCTGCGGAATTCCAATATTTTTCACAATTTCACATAATAGCATTGGGTTCAAACCGGCGTCTTTCCACTCAGTTTACCCCTCTTTGTTCACTGATGCGGTTCGGTGTATCACCAGCCTCCGTTTATCACATTCTCAGTATAACAAATTTAAAACTTTGTTCCCATATTCTATATCAATAGTATAAAAAATCCATTCATTCCCATATCAACATATATCACACAAGTTTGATACAAAAACCCGCTAAATGATAGAAATTCAATATACATAGTTTAACTGAATAAATAAAGGATTCGAGCCTCTCCTACTATAGTATAAACACAAATAAATGATGTTTGTAAAATTTGGAGATCACACGTCAAAATCCTCGTTTTTATCAAAAATTGTAAAATCGTCAAACCGGCATTTCTACTTGATAGAATTTCACAAATAAGCAGTTAAATCATACATAATAACATAATCTAGCTTTTTAGTGATTTATTTTTCTAAAATAACTGTTGTAATTAAGTTCCCCTTACCTTATACTCAAAATGAAACTTCGTACGAAAACGGTCCAAATCGACAACCCGAGATCCCGAAAACCTAAAACCACAGAAATAATTAATCTACTACACCTCCTCAAACTAGAAATACCAAATACCTTATAAAACTTGAAATAATTAACTTAACCAAATTTTGGGATGGTGCCCAAGTTGGCCTAACCAACGATTTACTCTAGCAGATTTGTAGAGAATCTTCCCAAGAGTAACGTGGCAGCTTCAGATCGTCGAACCAGCGTGAAATGAGGCCGGATTTCTAGAGAGAAGGTAGCGGGGGACGGAGTTAGAGAGAGAAAGAGAGATTCTACATGTTTCCCTCACAAAAAAAAATGATTCTTGGCCTTTTATAAAAATTCTTGTCCACGTGGCCTCGTGGACGAGTTACATCTCCTCATCGACGAGTCCAAGAAGGAGTTTCGTGGATGAATGTTTACCCCTCATCGATGAAATTCAGGCCCTGAGAAACAGTCTCTCGGTAAGTTCTCGTCGACAAGACGCATGTTCCCGTCAACGAGACCAAGAAGCCTGTTCGTCGACAAGCACCTAGCACTCGTCGACGAGATCCTGCTGAAACCCCTTTTAAAAATTTCCTTTCTTTCCTCTCCTTTTATTATTTAATTGATATAATTCACCGGATCTCTACACATACGATTAGAGCACACAAATTGAAAAAATTCAAATTTGAAACTCCTCTTTTTCTTATGACTAATACATTAGTTAATGTTATAAATGCAAGCATGTCTTAGACAATTAGTGGAAAAGTCTAAATATACTTTAGAAACAGACGCATGTGAATAAGAGGATGGTGAAAGTGAAACTAAACTATTTTGATCAATGAACTGATAATTTGGGCTAATATTTAAGATTGACCTAGCTGAACTACTTAAAGATTTTATTTAACTTTATACTTTTAAGGCTGATAAAAAAAATGTATATATTTAAAAAAAATCACAATTCACTCACATGTATAAAATATATATATATATATATATATATACATGCATGTATTTGTGTAGTACGTATTAAAATATTTATAGGATATCTGTTTAGTTAACTATGATTATTGAAATTCTCAAACTAAATTATAGAGAACTATGAAAAAACTAAATGCAAACAAATTATGAACCTGTATTTCAATTCAGCTTGGTTCAAATTTATAGCTCGACTTTATTTTTATTTTTTTTAGTTTTCCTTACCCCCACCCAAGATGTTTGTGTGTGGCCCAAGGATTCCTTAGTACAGGTATAGAGGATAAGAATTTTTTATTAATTACTAAATACTAATTATTAATGAGGAAGTTTGTAAATGAATTATAAAAATCTAAAGTTGTGCCTTACCTGGCCAAGGATTCTCTCCTTGGTAAGGAATGCAATAAACTATTCTCTACGCGTATATCTACGTGACATAATATGTTTGCCATGAGGAATCCTATTAGTGATAAACCACAACATTGCTACAGTATTACTATTATTTTTATCACTAACTATTGGATCACTTATGGTAAACATGTTTCTTACATATATATGTGCAAAGAACGGTCCAATTTGTTGTGCAAATGAAGTTGCAACGGAAACAAATGATCTTAAAATGCAACAACCAACGATGAAATATACAGAAAAACATAATCACGTAGATTGTATGAAAGCAATTAAATAAAGACATGAACAATGATGTGGTTCGGCAATGCCAACGTCCATGGGAGCAAACTACTGTGAATTTTCACTATCTTGTGTCAAAATACAAAAGATTTACAACATACAATATGCATATATAACCATCCTAGAGGTTTTCCCCCAAAACCCAACTTATGTAACTTCCCAATTCAAAAGTCAAAAAATAGCACTGAGTAACTGAGTCAAATCGTCGACAGTTTTGGACATACTGTCGACAGTTTAATGTCGAGACCAAACAGTCGATGTAACACTGCAAAACAATCGATTGTTTCTTCTGCACTTGGACAAAACTATTGATGGTTTCAGGCAAACCGTTGCTAGTTTCTTCCTGCAAGCCAGCTTCTGTTTTTTTCTTTTCTTTTTTTCACCATGTTTTCTTTTGTACGTAAACTCCACTCAAAATATGAGCCACATATAACAACATTAACGACTCCAGATGCTAGACAAGAGGCGGTCCCAACTTATTGTCCCAGGTGGAGCAGCAAATTATGTTTTCGATTTTTTCCTAAGGGGTGTATATTCAATAAGGTGGAGATTGTTATAATATATGACTCATATGTTGAGTGAAGCACATGTACAAAGAAAACATAGTGCAAAACTAAAAAATCTGGTTTGGAAGACTAAACCATCGGCGGTTTTGTTCAAGTTTAGAAGAAACATTCGGTGACTTTGCAGAGTTATAACGACGGTTTTGGTCTCGGCATTAAATCGACTACAGTCAACAGTTTGGCTCAGTTACCCAGCTCT
Source organism: Malania oleifera (assembly GCF_029873635.1). Taxonomy (NCBI): domain Eukaryota; kingdom Viridiplantae; phylum Streptophyta; class Magnoliopsida; order Santalales; family Ximeniaceae; genus Malania; species Malania oleifera. The sequence continues at coordinate 4,333,378 of NC_080425.1, read as the reverse complement.
GTTTTTCGAATTTCGAATTGTGAAGATGAATAGGCTGGGTTTTGCAGGGAAAACCTTCAGGAGGGTTATATATACAATGTTGTGTTATAACTCAATGTTTTTTGACACAATATAGTGAAAATTCACAACCATTTGCTCCCGTGGATGTAGGCATTGCCGAACCATGTATTTCTCCGTGTCATTATTTTTTTCCTTTCATAAAAATCTATATGATTGTGTTTTTCTATATATTTAATTGTTGGTTGTTGCATTCTAAGATCGTTTGTTTCCGTTGAACATTTATTTGCACAACAGTACCAAACAGGTTCAATCTTCTTAAGAACACTTCACTACCAGGACATTTCATTTTGAGATTGAACGGCTGAATCCCACTATGAAGTACTCCTAATTAAAAACCAATTTAATTTTTCTATTTACTGAGATTGGTAGAAGATGAAAGAATGAAAAACATTTTACTTTGTGTTTTGCATATTATTTGATGACAAACAAGTGGAAGTAGGGATTGACACAGCTTTAAAGTCTTTTAAGAACAATTCACATCCATAAGCTTCCATTTAAGGATTGAACATCTCATATTCTCACTCCCAACACCTAACACACAAAATACATGATATGGCTAGTGCTCTCTTAAGTCTAATAGATAGAAAAGTCCCAACACTCAAGTGCTTGACATAGCATTTGAGGAAGTGATTGAGCATTGTTGAAGTCCAACCTTACTTTGTTTTCCCTTTGGTGTGATAAATCTTACCTTTTGAAACTTTGATAGATAAAGTTAGTGCCTTTACTTTGAAAATTTTAAGGCAAAAACTACTTAACCAGTTGCTTTCAAGCACAAAATTTGCATAGGTCTTATGTTAAATTTTTCATGGTACACAAATATTGGCAGGCATATTGGCATAGCTACAGGCACAAAGGAGCCCTTAGCCCATACTTTCTCACCAAAATTTTTAATACAATGAATAAATAGTTCATGAGAGGAAGGAGAGGAAAATAGATTCATTCAAAATACAATGGATTCCATACCATTGGAGCACACAGAATGCAGAAATTCAAATTTGAAACTCCTCTTTTTCTTAGGACTAATACATTAGCTAATGTTATAAATGCAAACATGTCTAAAAGTCTAAATATACTTTAGAAACAGACGCATGTGAAGAAGAAAGTGAAACTAAACTACTTAAAAATTTTAATTGACATTAGTTAATGTTACACTATTCATGTTGATAAAACATGTATATATTTCCAAAAAAAAAATCATAATTCGCAGACATGTATAAAACTAGTGTTTTTTTTTTTAATATATATGTATGTATTTGTGTAATATATATTAAACAAAAGTTATGTATTACATGGCCAAGGATTCTCTCCTTGGTAGGGAATGCAATAAAATATTCTCTATGCGTATATCAACATGACATAATATGCTTGCCATGATAAACCACATCATGGCCAAAGATCACTTATGGTAAACATGTGTCATACAGATATATGCACAAAGAACGGTCCTTTACACCCTTATCAAGAATAGAATCCTTGAATAGGTGGGTGCCACCGTAGAGTTTTACAGTTCAATTAGGCATTCCCTCAATTAACCATTAATAATTAATCATTAATTATTCTTATCTCTGCCTCTAATTTTATTCATTAATCCTTGGCCAGTTGGTTCCATATTAGTATTATAGAAGTTTTTTATTACATTTGAAATTCTACATCATGCCCACCACATGTTACAAATTTTTTATCCAAAGAACTCTTTTCTTAGAAACCTTGTATTGAACAGTGTGAGATTGCTAGATCGGAATTTTCTACTATCGATGGACTTTCATATTCAATTGAAAAATAAAAAGTGCATCGAATAAATTTGAGATCGAGAACGGAATGAGAATATGAAAAGAAAGATGGAAAGTATGATGAAATTAAGTGATACATTTGGTTCCATTCTATTACTACATACCAACTCTACAGCAAATTATGAAATGAAGAGAGGTGCTTCACATGCAAGAATGTAGACGTGAAACCATGAAAACATGGCAGCCGTATGAAATTGACTTTTTGTTGAAAGGGCAAAGCTGGACTGTCCTCATTGGGTTTGTTTCTGTTAGTGAACACATGACCAGTAATGCACATTCCTTCTTTTGTCATTATATAATATTTTGCATTTGCTTTTGCATTTGACCATGTATGTGTAAATGAGTTGAGAATGCCAGCTAAAAACAAGTTTCAAAAACATGTGGGGTGCAATGAATTGAGGGTTCATTTAGGTATTCCCTCAATTAAACATTAATGATTAATCATTGATCATTGTTATCTCTACTTCTAATTTTATTTATTAGGAGTTTGGGTGTCAACCAATCTCCAGTCCTTATCTTGGTCTATATATAGAGTAGTCACGGGGTTGGAGAGTCCACCATTCGAAGTGAGAAGCCTTAGTGATTTCTTCAATTAGTGTAGCAAAGAAATGAAGTACTCTAACATTACTTTCTTCATTCTCTTCTCTCTTTTCTTTGTAAGTAAAAACACCCACATCCTCATTTCCTCTCCCATGTAAATCCCCATTGGCCATTAGGCTTTAGAAACATAATTGTTTGCACTTGTCTTATTTAGCAATTATGTTTTATTGTTTACGTTCTTATTCCATATATTACTAATCTTGCATCATCTTCTTGTCATATCAATCAGGTCACGAACACTATCAATGGAAGACATGACCCTGCAGACTATTGGAAGAACAAAATAAGAGACCAAACCATGCCCGAAGCACTCAAAGGCCTAACCCAGGCAACAGGAAGTGGTGATACGTTTGTCAAGAACTTTGACACCGGCAGAACTCAAATAATATATCACAACCATAATTAGTAGCCTAGAGAAGAGCTATGTACCTTCTCAAGGAGTTGAAGCAAGGCATGATAATAAATTTATGAAAATTATGAAGAAATAAAAGTAGATTGTTCGAGAAAAGGGCAAAAATATGAAGTTGATGACTCATGTAGTTATCCAAAGTTTATCGAGCAGTATGATGTTTCGTATTTGTGATTAGTGAGTCTTAAATTCCAAAGTTTGATGCCCCCTTTCTTTTTTGTGTGTGTGAAGCTATTTAGAATGTTTTTCCTTTAATGGTTGCAAAAAAAAAAGTGCTTATTAAGGTAATCATATTAGTGGTTCTCGATCTCAAAGTGTGTTAATTAATTGGGTATATATTGATTTTTCCCGGCAATACTATAGAAATTAGAAGGATATATGACTACCCAAGATTAAACTTAGTGTATAAGCAATAATTAGACATGTTTCGTTATTCCTTAATGGTCTTATGTCGTGGAAATCTCGAACTGTCAATCCTCACCAAAGAGATCACTACGAAACTTGTGATTATAACATTGGGATGGAGTTCTTGGTAGGAAATTTTGAGTCTTTCGATAGATTAAAAGTCCCCTTAATTTACTTAGCATAATTGCAATATAAGCCCTTCATTCTTAAATTGTGTAACACCCTCATTTATTTCTTATTACAGAAACAATATCCCCCTTTAGAAGTTTACCCTTAGTTACCAATCAAAAGAACAAGAAACAAAAGGGCGGTTTGGTATATTCTCAAGAAATTATGAAGACAAAGCATAAAATGAAATCTAAAAGCCAAAAAAGATATTGAAAACCAAAACCAACATTCTGTTTGTTTAGTATTTATAAGACAAACAAATTCAAATTTTGACTGAACAAATGCCCATTTTAGTACTGAATCAAATAAACATACAAAAGGTTTATGTAAATAAAAAATATTATTTACTTAATGATTATATTTCAAAACTCGATTTTTAGTGCTATAAGAACTATTTGTTGTATGACAATATTTTTCAATCACTTATTATCTTTTAAAACTTTTAAAATTTTTATGAATATATTTATTTTAATTATATGTTAAATTCAAATGACCATCTTATTTTAGTTTTAATTAAAAATTATGTATAAAATAAATAATTTGATTCACAAAAGCTAAGTATGACTATTAAAATATTTTACCAAAACCAATAAAAACCACAAAATCTTTCGGTTTTCTCAAAATAAGTTGCAAACAAATTACAAAAATAGAAATCTTGCAACATAAACTTGTCATTATCTATTTCTTTTCTACACAAGAAAAAAATAAAAATAAAAATAAAAATAAAAATAAAAATGATGCAATAAAGACCTAAGTTTTTTATAGCCTTCCTTAATTCTTGAAATTATACCATCTAACTCTTCCAACTTTTGGATATTTTTGTTCTTTGATCATGCCATTGGCTACACAACATATTTTCATGCATCTCCTTTTATCACTGGCTGAAAACTACACACCTTATAAAGAGGTGCGACACTAGTTGTACCACTCTTGCTTAACTAGTTAATCGAAAGTATACTGCGGTTTCATCATACAACCAAATTTACAACCATAAAAAGTAAAGTAGGCAAAGCAGCAAGCATTCTCAAAAGGAAATGAAAATCACGTGGTAGGTTGTAAAGTAACGTGTTTATTTATTAACATCTTCTAAGGCAATGTGTTTAGTGAGGGAAGCAAACACAGTAAACACGTTTACAATAACTAGAGAGTTTTTACAATGATTGATGAACACTCACCCTCTTCTAAATAGCTTTCTATGCTTTCTAGCTCCAATACTAGGAAACATCAAACTTTCCAAAGAGTCATGCTCTCATTTTACACAAAGGCATTTTCTTACTCAAAGAATAAAACCTATACTACTATTTACATGATAGTTACCCATCCCATATAACTACTAAGACAAGAGGTCATAGACAAGTATAATGTCTCGGACAAGCTTAACTCGTGACACTCTTCCCCACTGACGCGGTCAATATCCTTGTAGACTTTAACATTGAGTACTCTTTCAATGTTGTCCATGAATGGTGTCGTAATGCCCCAGAGAAGGGTCTGGAATGGTGAGGAATAATAATAACATAAGTTCAATGGAGTCACCACTTGTAGAGACCTGAAAAAATAATAATAAAGAAAAGTGAGAAATCAGTTTGGTGCAGGACCAAATCGTCAACGGTTTGGTAAGTTCAGAGGAAAACCGTTGATGGATTTGAATTACCAAGGTTCAGTAAATTAAGGTAAAACGGTAAAAATCAATTTGGTTAAAAACCAAACCATCGACAGTTTCAGGAAAACCATTGACTATTTTGTCCAGGGACAACAGCCTATAAATATATCATAGTTCATTTTTTGGGAAAAATTATAACTCTCTCACTCTCTTTCTCTAGGCTGCGAACACACACACTCTCTCTCTCTCTTCAATTTCTCTCAAATTTCAGCCAAATTGATGATCAGACACCATCACAGGGTCCTAGCTTCGATCCTTAGCATTTTAATCGGAGTGAATTCGTTGTTTGGGGATCCTAGGCACCACTCCAGGGATAAGGTAAGGGAAATAGATTATGTAAGTTAGTTTTTGAAAATTTAATCGATTAAATTGTAGTATATGATTACAGGAATAATATATATATATATATATATATATTTTTCTGAATATTCAAGCATATGAAAATGGAAACTTTGAATTATTATTGTATGTATGTTTTTGGAAAACCAGGTATTTTGAGTTTAAGTAAATCCTAGAAATGATTATACGTTTATTTCTGAGCAAAATATATTTTTCCCAAGAAGATTATCATATTATAAATTATCATTCAAATTGTGTGGCATGAGTAATGAATATGTTATTGCATAAATAAATCTATTATAATATTTTATGATAATACAGAACAAGTATGATTTTATAATGTTTTCTAGAAATGTTATGAATATTATGGAATTATGATATGACAGTATTCAGTCAGATTTATGATATGATAGTATTAAGCTAGATTTGTGATATGACAGTACTCAGACAAATTTATGATATAACAGTATTTAGCCAGATTTATGATATGATGGTATTCAGACAGATTATGAATATGACAGGTTTTATGAAAATGAAATCAAGTTACAATTTTAATATATATATATGAACAATATTATATGGTATAAGAACCCTAATGGACTAATTATGTTCAGAGCACGGTACCGTAGCTAATATGATAGTCGATTGAGCCAAAGAAGAGTAGAGTACCACTCTGGCAGTTCGGACTAGGCTAGGTAGCCAATCATACTTATAGACGGGTTATGTTTGGCTTAACATGGTAGGTCAACCATTGCTAAGTCCCGCCTATGGGTCGCACAACCCGATCGTATGGGGTTATTACATGATGTTATATGATTGTCCTTTCAGGGGAAAATTCTTTTATGTATAGATATAATAGATGATTTACATACACAGAAAAACTTGTTACAAAATAGTATGCTTATGTTGAAAAGTATGTATTTTCCAAACACACACACACACACACACACACATATATATATGAGTATAGATGTGACGCCCCGATTTTTTGTACCAGTTTTTTTTATATAAACAATAATAAATATTCACACGTCATCAACAATATTCATAAATTGGTCATGTCAACAACTCTGTTACCACCCATATGACCCGACCTGCATTGGGTACTAGGTAAATAGTCATTTCATTTATACAACCTAACAGCAGAAGACATTATATATATAACAACCAAAATACAATACCTAGACCATCAACATACATATATATAAATTACCATCTTATACCCCAATACAACATAACCCTAGGGGAATTACACCTCCCTAGTCCAAGAACTCACCATGTATATCAAGGTCTCAGATCCCTACTGTCTCGGAGCTCTATCACCCGGCCTATCTCTATTCCCTGAAAAGTTTAGATAGTTTCGCTGAGATACATCTCAGTAAGAAGGAATAAATTATTTACAGTGTGTGGGAATACGAGTTCAGTTATAACACACTTACTTTTAAAATCATCATTTCATCTGAGAAAATACATTGATATACATATTCTCATAATCATATAGATATACAACACAAGCTTTTATAAGTTTCAAAACCTTTTCTCAAGTTCATTCATTTTCAACACATACTTAACTACGAAGTTCCTGAGAATAGGGAAGATTACCCGCCCATACAGGTTGTTCCCTTTGCCCTAACACATTATGCAGTCAGGTATGGCCACATTTGACACCTATCAGAGTACTCACCTTACTCTGTAAACCCTCAGGTGGAGAGTTTCACTTCGCCTCAATTATTTATATTATTAACTCACATGGATCCATTTCTCATTTTAGCTCATTGTATCATTCGTTCACTTTCCATTTCCTTTCACTATCCAGCTCATGAGTATCCTTGGTATCTAGTACCAACGTCGCATCTGTAACTCATGGTTACCCTGAGGATCTTTTTTTCCACGCCATTCTTCCCTCCATGGTCAAGGTTGTGTCGCCCGAAGACTAGATCTAACCGTGGTTGGCCGACCCGTTTAGATCAAAATATCATATCACATATCTCGCGTCTATGGTACGACTGACCGGCCTATAGCCCTGGTCCAAACTCAAGGGGCACAACAACTCTACTATACAGCTCAGTCGACTGCCACGCCACACGCTCCAAGAGTCTGTGTGGTTGCACTACACCACTAGCAACGGTACTATGCTCAATATCACAACCCATCATTAGGGTTTCCATAACCATCCATCAGGGTTACCATTACCATATACCCGCAATCATTATGTAGTATTTGCATTTCATCAATCACATTTCAATTATCCCATTACAGCCCTTGCACTTTGTAATGTTCACATTTCCTTAATATTCACAGTCAGTATATTCAATTCGATCATCACATTTCAATTTCCATATTGCAGTATTCATAGTTCCCATTTTCACATTTCAGTATTTACCTTGTAGAATTCTCAATGCAATTTTCACATTTCCAGTATTCATAATTTCATAATTTCCCCTCTCAATATACACATTTCGGGATTCATATTGCAATAATTTCATTTTCTGCATTCACAATTCATCACATCATGTCAACAATATTTCATCATTTTTTGTTTCTTCCCATCCTTCCAATACGCATTTCATTCTCATAATAATATATATAACCCATTTCGTGAATTGCCACACTTTTCAATAATACAAATCATATTCTCATATTTCCTCATTTATTATAGAAAATATTTGTATAATCATATTTCCTATTCCAAAATATCACAATTCAATATTACTTAAATGCCACACAATTCATCTGATATTTATATCATAGTAATTTTCAGACAAAATATCGTATGCCATTTTCACATATCAATTCAAACAGTAGCTCTAAAAATACTACTATAATTTATTCCCCTTACCTAACTTATTGAGAGTCTCGTTAAAAGCCAGATCCTATGCCCCTAGCGCCCAAAACTTAAATCCTGCAATTCGCATTTTTCTCAGATTAATTAGCTCATTTCCCAAAATAATACCCATATAACATTCCCTAGGCTCCATATACTCCAAATTAACATTTAAACTAATATTTAACACCCTTACCTGATTTCCTAAACTATGCCTGCAGGGTTCCGAAATTACACCTGCGGCGCTTACTCGAACTCTTAATTTAATAACCCAAATTCAACCTCAGAATGTCCAATATTCTAGCATTTCTAAATCTATATTAATTAAATAATAATTAGCCCCTTAATAACCCCCTTATCCTATTTTTGGGGTTATGCCTACGACGACCCCACAAGAAATCTGCTCCGCTAGACTTATAGAGAATTATCCCTAGATTCTCATGGTAGTGTCCGATCGTCAATTAGGCTTAAAATTTACTAGAAATTGAGGTAAGAGTGGAAATTTAGCTTACCCCAGGAGATATGCCTACGCTGCTCCTACAACAAATTTGCTCCAGTAGAAATAATGGTGGTGGAAAATGGAGTCCAGCAGTATTTCCAGATTTTCAATCGACGCTCGTTAGGCCGGAAAAATCAAAGAGAGAGAGAGAGAGAGAGAGAGAGAGAGAGAAAGAGAGAAAGGCAGGACAAAGGAGAGAGAAAGAAATGTTGGGAGGCGTGCGCAGGAAGAAAGAAAGGGGGGGTGTTCTGTTCCTAAAGGATCAAAAAGATCCTTCAGGATGTTTTAAATATATATATATATATATATATATATTATAATATTATATTATATTTTATTATAATATTTAATTAATAATTATTATTTAAATTATTGAATTTATTTTTTTTATTTTTTATTTATTTTTTTATTTAGGATTCACTACATCCTCCTGTAATAATTATGTTTGAGGCATTACAACAGATATTTACATGATTTAATATCTCTAAAGTTAATTCATTTATAGCATATGTTTTTATATACATTAAACTCATGTTGTCACACCACTGGCGATAATCTATTCTGTCTTACTGAGAGGTGTCTTACCCGAATAATTTTCATTTCATAAATCCAAGAACCAAGCCTGGAGAACTCCAGGGCAGCTTAGATTTGTAGTTCAATGAGTAAGTTTATTGGTGAGACATTGATATCTTTGTGTACATGGATGTATTATGGATTTTGGGGATTGATGTTATGTAATATGGGGACATTAGTACTTCCCGGTATGTTTTTGGGGTTATATATATCTATATTATGTAGCATGCTTCCGCCAGGTTATTTAATATGAGTTATGGACAGGTGTCCCTTCGGTACCCCACTTTGTGTAGGGGCAGTATAGTTATGGTATCAGAGATTAATGTATGGGGAATAGTACCTGAGCCCCACGGGTTTAGGCCTACAGTTGTGCATCAGAGCTTAGTTTCTAGGTTCTGTAGAACTAGCGGATAACCATACCAAAGTATAGGAATATGTAACAACCAATTTAATGAATTTAAATAATAAGGAAGGTAAATGAACCGGAAACAGAAGGAAGTCGTAGACTTTCGTCGACGACATTGCATTTTGGGAAGGGAAAAACAAAAGGGGGGAGTTTTAGGGCTTCATTGACGATCCCCTGTATTCGTCGACGAAGGCTTAAGGGAATTCGTCGACGACACAGGGCTTTCGTTGACAAGAAAATACCGAAGAGGTTTCTTATGCCGCCTGACTTTCGTCGACGATACAGGGGTCTCGGGTCGACGAATTTGTGAGGACTCGTCGCGAATGTCGGGCTTCGTCGACAACATCCTGTTTTTTATATACGAAAATGCGGGAGAAAGTTTTTTTTTAAGAAATCTCTTCTCTCTCTCCTCTCTCTTTCTCTCTACGTTCTCTCTCCCTTCTCTCTACGGTTCTGGCCCCACCATCATCAGATCGAACGATCTGAAGTTAGCACGACGATCCTGGCAGAGTCTCTAAGATTCTGTCCGGGGCGGAGATCGGAAAACGAATTGGGATTCCTCCAAATCCAGGGGAACCTTTTTAAACCAATTTTTGGAATCTGACATGAAAAAAGGTCATGCGCATGAAATACTGAAGTTTAATGTTGGGTGTTTTTCAGTTTCGGAGTATTATCAGGAAACCCCTCATAGGTGTTAAAACTTGAATGTTTTTTGGGTTAAAACCTTTCCAACCACAATATTGAGTTTTTTAGCATTTGAGGAAAATATTTGGATGCTTCAAATACTCACTTTAATTTTGGGATTTTTGCATTTTTAGGGTGTTAGTTAGAACCCTGCGGGTGCGGGGCATTTTATTAGGGTCTTTCCATGAATCCGGTAGGGGATAAACTAAACTGGTCTTTTTTTGGAAAATGCTTATAAATATATAATAGTTATCATTTGATTATGGAACTGTATCTGAATTCATATATCTCATATACTATATGTCTTTTATTTGCAATACTCCCTGTGAAATGATCGTCTGTTGAGTATGTGGAAAATCTACTGTGTGGCATGAGTAAAAATATTGTGTAAGGTTGTTTTCTTGGATGTGGGATGAATTGGATTTTTATGAGGAAAACCGCGTACGGGCCGAGTGTTTTTTGTACATATATATAGATATGTGGGATATTTTCTAGTGGACTGGCCGTGCTCATTTGATTTGCCGGCGTACAGCCGTGCTCAGATGGTTTGCCAGCGACAGCCTGTTGTTATGTGATTGCCATCGTACGGGCCGGTGGCTATGTTATAAATGAAAATACCGGCGTACGGGCCGATGATTTTTATGATCATTTGATGTGTGATATCATACAATTGAGTGAAAACAAATGAAATGAGTTATTTATTGTATCAACGTTTCATATATTATATGATGTCAAAACCTGTTGGCTTGTTTTTAGGCTAGCCACTTGCACTGTCCCATTGCTATGTCATCCCTGATCCCTCCCCGTGATCATTATTTTGTGTAACCCACTGTCGGAGTGGTGTGAGATGGGAATGGTCCGATGTAGTTATTTTGGAGATGGCTGTTATCGCCCCTGTGTTATCGGCCATGTCTGGGTAGACCTATCGGACCTACAGATTAGATCTATTGACTTGGCAGTGGTGGCCAACCTTGTCAGGTCCCGCCTTCGTCCCACAACCCAGTCTGTGGAATAACATGACAACAGCCACGAAACCACCAGGATGAGTTTTTTTATGTTAGTATTATATGACATGAGTTGGAGATATAGTCTGAAATGCAGTATGTGTTCTGCCCGTTTTGATATACACATGTTTTTCCCAGATGTGATGACACATACTGAAATGTGTTATATATGATATAATTTGAACCCGAGTGCCTGTTTACACACTAGTTAGTTTATTTCCCTTACTGAGAGGTGTCCACCCCTAAATTTTATTAACTTTTTAGGTCCCCGATAGGAAAGCGGGAAAGCCCGCAGAAGTATGTTGTTTATCTGCCTCTGCAAAGGGAAAAGTTATTTTTTTTTGTAGGGACAGTTAGGTTGTTGTGGGAATGGTCCCTAGATTCCATTTTTTGGGATGTTATATATTTAAGATTTAGTGTTTCATAGTAGTCTGGTAGGTATTGGGCACATTATGATGAGTTTCATATGATTTTTATACTTTCTGCTGCGTAGGCTTCTGCTGTTGTTTTGTTATATCCCTAGAACCCACGGGTCTAGGTGGGATGATGACCTGTTGATCTGGATTGTGGGATTGTTTATTATGATTTTATAATTGTTTGAAATATAAAAACAAAAAAAAATGAGTGAAAAAGAGCAGGTCGTGACAGAATG